>NW_025745832.1:7500-77500 GCF_021184085.1 Oncorhynchus gorbuscha
GTTCTGAATCTGTTGGTTATTCAGTTCTGAATTATTGGTTATTCAGTTCTGAATCTATTGGTTATTCAGTTCTGAATCTATTGGTTATTCAGTTCTGAATCTATTGGTTATTCAGTTCTGAATCTATTGGTTATTCAGTTCTGAATCTATTGGTTATTCAGTTCTGAATCTATTGGTTATTCAGTTCTGAATCTATTGGTTATTCAGTTCTGAATCTATTGGTTATTCAGTTCTGAATCTATTGGTTATTCAGTTCTGAATCTATTGGTTATTCAGTTCTGAATCTATTGGTTATTCAGTTCTGAATCTATTGGTTATTCAGTTCTGAATCTATTGGTTATTCAGTTCTGAATCTATTGGTTTTTCAGTTCTGAATCTATTGGTTTTTCAGTTCTGAATCTATTGGTTTTTCAGTTCTGAATCTATTTGTTATTCAGTTCTGAATCTATTTGTTATTCAGTTCTGAATCAGTTGGTTATTCAGTTCTGAATCAATGGCCTGGGAGGGAAACTCCTTACAACACCCACCCCCTCCTCACAACACCCACCCCCTCCTCACCTCCTCACAACACCCTTTTCCTCTCCTCAACCCTCTCCCCCTCACCCCCTTAAAACACCCTTCCCCCTCCTCACCCCCTTACAAATACAAATCTAATTTATCACATGCTGTGTAAACAAGAGGTGTAGACCAAACAGTGAAATGCTTACTGACGGGTCCTTTTCCAACGATGCAGAGAGAAAAATACAGAACAAATAATAACATGAGGAATAAATACACAACGAGTAACAATACCGTGGTTATATACACAGAGTACCAGGTAATAACATGGTTATATACACAGGGTACCAGGTAATAACATGGTTATATACACAGGGTACCAGGTAATAACATGGTTATATACACAGGGTACCAGGTAATAACATGGCTATATACACAGGGTACCAGGTAATAACATGGTTATATACACAGGGTACCAGGTAATAACATGGCTATATACACAGAGTACCAGGTAATAACATGGCTATATACACAGAGTACCAGGTAATAACATGGTTATATACACTGGGTACCAGGTAATAACATGGTTATATACACAGAGTACCAGGTAATAACATGGTTATATACACAGGGTACCAGGTAATAACATGGTTATATACACAGGGTACCAGGTAATAACATGGTTATATACACAGGGTACCAGGTAATAACATGGTTATATACACAGGGTACCAGGTAATAACATGGTTATATACACAGGGTACCAGGTAATAACATGGTTATATACACAGGGTACCAGGTAATAACATGGTTATATACACAGGGTACCAGGTAATAACGTGGTTATATACACAGGGTACCAGGTAATAACATGGTTATATACACAGGGTACCAGGTAATAACATGGTTATATACACAGGGTACCAGGTAATAACGTGGTTATATACACAGGGTACCAGGTAATAACAGTGGTTATATACACAGGGTACCAGGTAATAACATGGTTATATACACAGGGTACCAGGTAATAACGTGGTTATATACACAGAGTACCAGGTAATAACATGGTTATATACACAGGGTACCAGGTAATAACATGGTTATATACACAGGGTACCAGGTAATAACGTGGTTATATACACAGGGTACCAGGTAATAACGTGGTTATATACACAGGGTACCAGGTAATAACGTGGTTATATACACAGGGTACCAGGTAATAACATGGTTATATACACAGGGTACCAGGTAATAACATGGTTATATACACAGGGTACCAGGTAATAACATGGTTATATACACAGGGTACCAGGTAATAACATGGTTATATACACAGGGTACCAGGTAATAATGTGGTTATATGCACAGGGTACCAGGTAATAACATGGTTATATACACAGGGTACCAGGTAATAATGTGGTTATATGCACAGGGTACCAGGTAATAACATGGTTATATACACAGGGTACCAGGTAATAACGTGGTTATATACACAGGGTACCAGGTAATAACATGGTTATATACACAGGGTACCAGGTAATAACATGGTTATATACACAGGGTACCAGGTAATAACATGGTTATATACACAGGGTACCAGGTAATAACATGGTTATATACACAGGGTACCAGGTAATAACATGGTTATATACACAGGGTACCAGGTAATAACGTGGTTATATACACAGGGTACCAGGTAATAACGTGGTTATATACACAGGGTACCAGGGTACCAGGTAATAACATGGTTATATACACAGGGTACCAGGTAATAACATGGTTATATACACAGGGTACCAGGTAATAACATGGTTATATACACAGGGTACCAGGTAATAACACCAGGTAATAAACATGGTTATATACACAGGGTACCAGGTAATAACATGGTTATATACACAGGGTACCAGGTAATAACATGGTTATATACACAGGGTACCAGGTAATAACATGGTTATATACACAGGGTACCAGGTAATAACGTGGTTATATACACAGGGTACCAGGTAATAACATGGTTATATACACAGGGTACCAGGTAATAACATGGTTATATACACAGGGTACCAGGTAATAACATGGTTATATACACAGGGTACCAGGTAATAACATGGTTATATACACAGGGTACCAGGTAATAACATGGTTATATACACAGGGTACCAGGTAATAACATTGTTATATACACAGGGTACCAGGTAATAACGTGGTTATATACACAGGGTACCAGGTAATAACATGGTTATATACACAGGGTACCAGGTAATAACATGGTTATATACACAGGGTACCAGGTAATAACGTGGTTATATACACAGGGTACCAGGTAATAACATGGTTATATACACAGGGTACCAGGTAATAACGTGGTTATATACACTGGGTACCAGGTAATAACGTGGTTATATACACAGGGTACCAGGTAATAACATGATTATATACACAGGGTACCAGGTAATACCTTGGTTATATACACAGAGTACCAGGTAATAACGTGGTTATATACACTGGGTACCAGGTAATAACATGGTTATATACACAGGGTACCAGGTAATAACATGGCTATATACACAGGGTACCAGGTAATAACGTGGTTATATACACAGGGTACCAGGTAATAACATGGTTATATACACTGGGTACCAGGTAATAACATGGTTATATACACAGGGTACCAGGTAATAACATGGTTATATACACTGGGTACCAGGTAATAACATGGTTATATACACAGGGTACCAGGTAATACCTTGGTTATATACACAGGGTACCAGTACCACATCAATGGGGTAGAGGTAATAACATGGCTGTATACACTGGGTACCAGGTAATAACGTGGTTATATACACAGGGTACCAGGTAATAACGTGGTTATATACACAGGGTACCAGGTAATAACATGGTTATATACACAGGGTACCAGGTAATAACGTGGTTATATACACAGGGTACCAGGTAATAACGTGGTTATATACACAGGGTACCAGGTAATAACATGGTTATATACACAGGGTACCAGGTAATAACATGGTTATATACACAGGGTACCAGTAATAACATGGTTATATACACAGGGTACCAGGTAATAACTCTGCTATATACAGTGGGGCAAAAAAGTATTTAGTCAGCCACCAATTGTGCAAGTTCTCCTACTTAAAAAGATGAGAGAGGCCTGTAATTTTCATCATCGGTACACTTCAACTATGACAGACAAAATGAGAAAAATCACATTGGAGGATTTTTTATTAATTTATTTGCAAATAAATAGGCTATTTGGCGTTGTGATGTCATAATCTCCCAAAATCCCCTCTGATCCTGTGGTGTTGTGAGGGATTTATTCTATGGCTTCATCTATGGGGTTGGACCTGCCTCTCGTAAGCTGTTTCCTTGTAGCTCCTGAGCCCCGTTACGGAAGACAGTTCTGTGGTTCCCGCTGTCAGTACTGCTGAGGGGGGAAACACATCTCTTCTTTGTCGTTGCTGCACTTTCCTCCTCCTGCTGCTGCTGCTGCCGCCGCTGGCTGGGGGTGGGACTGCAGCGGTCATCCAGGCTACGGACCAAGACTCAGGATTTACATAATCCACATGGTGAATTAACGACTGAAGTCTAAATGATCACATTCTCCCTTGGAGTGGGGGAGGGGAGAGAGAGAGGGAGGGGAGAGAGAGGGGAGAGAGAGAGGGAGGGAGAGAGGGGGAGGGGTGAGAGAGAGGGAGAGAGAGAGAGAGAGGGGAGAGGGAGGGGAGAGAGAGAGGGAGAGAGAGAGAGAGAGAGAGAGAGAGGGAGAGAGGGGGGTGGGGGGGACAGAGAGGTAGAGAGAGGGAGGGGAGAGAGAGAGGGGTGGGGGGGGAGTGAGTGGTGGGGGGAGAGAGAGGAGGGGAGAGAGAGAGAGAGGGAGGGGAGAGAAAGACAGAGAGAGAAAGAGAGAGAGACAGAGAGGTGGAGAGAGAGAGACAGAGAGAAGGAGAGGTAGAGAGAGAGGGGGGGAGAAGGAGAGGTGGAGAGAGAGAGGGAGGAGAGAGAGACAGAGAGAGAGATGTGTGGGTGGTGAGAGGTAGGGGTGGGGGTGGTGAGAGGTAGGGGTGGGGGTGGTGAGAGGTAGGGGTGGGGGTGGTGAGAGGTAGGGGTGGGGGTGGTGAGACAGACTACAGGCTGTTGCCAGTGTTATTCCATCGTGCTGTCACTTCCTGCTCTAGGAACATGTTGGATTACAACTCAGTCATTATATATGCAGTACCCAGTTTAGATCACAGCCCTCTTCGGAGGAGGCAGTACTTCAGAGGGAGAGGGAGAGGCACAGGGAATCTTCTAGTTCTCATTATAGTATTCTGCCTGTTTTGTTTTGTTAGTGTCACTGACAATGTGTTACTGGCGTTTGATGATGTTGTTGCGTAACGTCCCAGGGACCCCAACAACCACTGTGAAAACACATCAATGACGCATCAACACGTTTCATACGGTAACCTAGCTGTTGATCATTCTCTGTCTCTACGTTAACCTAGCTGTTGATCATTCTCTCTACAGTAACCTAGCTGTTGATCATTCTCTGTCTCTACGTTAACCTAGCTGTTGATCATTCTCTCTACAGTAACCTAGCTGTTGATCATTCTCTCTACAGTAACCTAGCTGTTGATCATTCTCTGTCTCTACGTTAACCTAGCTGTTGATCATTCTCTCTACAGTAACCTAGCTGTTGATCATTCTCTCTACAGTAACCTAGCTGTTGATCATTCTCTGTCTCTACGTTAACCTAGCTGTTGATCATTCTCTGTCTCTACAGTAACCTAGCTGTTGATCATTCTCTGTCTCTACAGTAACCTAGCTGTTGAACATTCTCTGTCTCTACAGTAACCTAGCTGTTGATCATTCTCTGTCTCTACAGTAACCTAGCTGTTGATCATTCTCTCTAGTAACCTAGCTGTTGATCATTCTCTGTCTCTACAGTAACCTAGCTGTTGATCATTCTCTGTCTCTACGTAACCTAGCTGTTGATCATTCTCTGTCTCTACAGTAACCTAGCTGTTGATCATTCTCTGTCTCTACAGTAACCTAGCTGTTGAACATTCTCTGTCTCTACAGTAACCTAGCTGTTGAACATTCTCTCTTCAGTAACCTAGCTGTTGATCATTCTCTGTCTCTACGTTAACCTAGCTGTTGATCATTCTCTGTCTCTACAGTAACCTAGCTGTTGATCATTCTCTGTCTCTACAGTAACCTAGCTGTTGAACATTCTCTGTCTCTACAGTAACCTAGCTGTTGAACATTCTCTGTCTCACAGTAACCTAGCTGTTGATCATTCTCTGTCTCTACAGTAACCTAGCTGTTGATCATTCTCTCTACAGTAACCTAGCTGTTGATCATTCTCTGTCTCTACGGTAACCTAGCTGTTGAACATTCTCTGTCTCTACAGTAACCTAGCTGTTGAACATTCTCTGTCTCTACAGTAACCTAGCTGTTGATCATTCTCTGTCTGTACGGTAACCTAGCTGTTGAACATTCTCTCTACAGTAACCTAGCTGTTGATCATTCTCTGTCTCTACGGTAACCTAGCTGTTGAACATTCTCTCTCGCTACAGTAACCTAGCTGTTGAACATTCTCTCTACAGTAACCTAGCTGTTGATCATTCTCTCTCTCTACAGTAACCTAGCTGTTGAACATTCTCTCTACAGTAACCTAGCTGTTGATTATTCTCTCTACAGTAACCTAGCTGTTGATCATTCTCTCTCTACAGTAACCTAGCTGTTGATCATTCTCTCTCTACAGTAACCTAGCTGTTGATCATTCTCTCTCTCTACAGTAACCTAGCTGTTGATCATTGTCTCTACAGTAACCTAGCTGTTGATCATTCTCTATCTCTACGGTAACCTAGCTGTTGATCATTGTCTCTACAGTAACCTAGCTGTTGATCATTCTCTCTACAGTAACCTAGCTGTTGATCATTCTCTGTCTCTACGGTAACCTAGCTGTTGATCATTCTCTCTACAGTAACCTAGCTGTTGATCATTCTCTGTCTCTACAGTAACCTAGCTGTTGATCATTCTCTGTCTCTATGGTAACCTAGCTGTTGATCATTCTCTCTACAGTAACCTAGCTGTTGATCATTCTCTCTCTCTACAGTAACCTAGCTGTTGAACATTCTCTCTCTCTACAGTAACCTAGCTGTTGATCATTCTCTCTCTACAGTAACCTAGCTGTTGATCATTCTCTCTCTCTACAGTAACCTAGCTGTTGATCATTGTCTCTACAGTAACCTAGCTGTTGATCATTCTCTCTACAGTAACCTAGCTGTTGATCATTCTCTCTCTCTACAGTAACCTAGCTGTTGATCATTGTCTCTACAGTAACCTAGCTGTTGATCATTCTCTCTACAGTAACCTAGCTGTTGATCATTCTCTCTCTCTACAGTAACCTAGCTGTTGATCATTCTCTCTCTCTACAGTAACCTAGCTGTTGATCATTGTCTCTACAGTAACCTAGCTGTTGATCATTCTCTCTACAGTAACCAAGCTGTTGATCATTCTCTCTCTCTACAGTAACCTAGCTGTTGATCATTCTCTCTACAGTAACCTAGATGTTGAGCATTCTCTCTCTCTACAGTAACCTAGCTGTTGATCATTCTCTCTACAGTAACCTAGCTGTTGATCATTCTCTCTCTCTACAGTAACCTAGCTGTTGATCATTGTCTCTCTCTACAGTAACCTAGCTGTTGATCATTCTCTGTCTCTACAGTAACCTAGCTGTTGATCATTCTCTCTACAGTAACCTAGCTGTTGATCATTGTCTCTACAGTAACCTAGCTGTTGATCATTCTCTGTCTCTACGGTAACCTAGATGTTGAGCATTCTCTCTCTCTACAGTAACCTAGCTGTTGATCATTCTCTCTCTCTACAGTAACCTAGCTGTTGATCATTCTCTCTACAGTAACCTAGCTGTTGATCATTCTCTGTCTCTACGGTAACCTAGATGTTGAGCATTCTCTCTTTCTACAGTAACCTAGCTGTTGATCATTCTCTGTCTCTACGGTAACCTAGATGTTGAGCATTCTCTCTTTCTACAGTAACCTAGCTGTTGATCATTCTCTCTCTCTCTCTACAGTAACCTAGCTGTTGAACATTCTCTGTCTCTACAGTAACCTAGCTGTTGATCATTCTCTCTACAGTAACCTAGCTGTTGATCATTCTCTCTACAGTAACCTAGCTGTTGATCATTCTCTGTCTCTACGGTAACCTAGATGTTGAGCATTCTCTCTTTCTACAGTAACCTAGCTGTTGATCATTCTCTGTCTCTACAGTAACCTAGCTGTTGATCATTCTCTCTACAGTAACCTAGCTGTTGATCATTCTTTGTCTCTACGGTAACCTAGCTGTTGATCATTCTCTCTACAGTAACCTAGCTGTTGATCATTCTCTCTACAGTAACCTAGCTGTTGATCATTCTCTCTACAGTAACCTAGCTGTTGATCATTCTCTGTCTCTACGGTAACCTAGCTGTTGATCATTCTCTGTCTCTACGGTAACCTAGCTGTTGATCATTCTCTGTCTCTACAGTAACCTAGCTGTTGATCATTCTCTCTCTCTACAGTAACCTAGCTGTTGATCATTCTCTGTCTCTACAGTAACCTAGCTGTTGATCATTCTCTGTCTCTACAGTAACCTAGCTGTTGATCATTCTCTCTACAGTAACCTAGCTGTTGATCATTCTCTGTCTCTACAGTAACCTAGCTGTTGATCATTCTCTGTCTCTACAGTAACCTAGCTGTTGATCATTCTCTGTCTCTACGGTAACCTAGCTGTTGATCATTCTCTGTCTCTACAGTAACCTAGCTGTTGATCATTCTCTGTCTCTACAGTAACCTAGCTGTTGATCATTCTCTGTCTCTACAGTAACCTAGCTGTTGATCATTCTCTGTCTCTACAGTAACCTAGCTGTTGATCATTCTCTGTCTCTACGGTAACCTAGCTGTTGATCATTCTCTGTCTCTACAGTAACCTAGCTGTTGATCATTCTCTCTCTCTACAGTAACCTAGCTGTTGATCATTCTCTGTCTCTACAGTAACCTAGCTGTTGATCATTCTCTCTACAGTAACCTAGCTGTTGATCATTCTCTGTCTCTACAGTAACCTAGCTGTTGATCATTCTCTCTCTCTCTCAGTAACCTAGCTGTTGAACATTCTCTGTCTCTACAGTAACCTAGCTGTTGATCATTCTCTCTCTCTACAGTAACCTAGCTGTTGATCATTCTCTGTCTCTACAGTAACCTAGCTGTTGATCATTCTCTGTCTCTACAGTAACCTAGCTGTTGATCATTCTCTGTCTCTACAGTAACCTAGCTGTTGATCATTCTCTGTCTCTACAGTAACCTAGCTGTTGAACATTCTCTGTCTCTACAGTAACCTAGCTGTTGAACATTCTCTCTTCAGTAACCTAGCTGTTCATCATTCTCTGTCTCTACAGTAACCTAGCTGTTGAACATTCTCTCTTCAGTAACCTAGCTGTTGATCATTCTCTGTCTCTACAGTAACCTAGCTGTTGATCATTCTCTCTACAGTAACCTAGCTGTTGATCATTCTCTGTCTCTACAGTAACCTAGCTGTTGATCATTCTCTCTACAGTAACCTAGCTGTTGATCATTCTCTGTCTCTACGGTAACCTAGCTGTTGAACATTCTCTGTCTCTACAGTAACCTAGCTGTTGAACATTCTCTGTCTCTACAGTAACCTAGCTGTTGATCATTCTCTGTCTGTACGGTAACCTAGCTGTTGAACATTCTCTCTACAGTAACCTAGCTGTTGATCATTCTCTGTCTCTCTACGGTAACCTAGCTGTTGAACATTCTCTCTCGCTACAGTAACCTAGCTGTTGAACATTCTCTCTACAGTAACCTAGCTGTTGATCATTCTCTCTCTCTACAGTAACCTAGCTGTTGAACATTCTCTCTACAGTAACCTAGCTGTTGATTATTCTCTCTACAGTAACCTAGCTGTTGATCATTCTCTCTCTACAGTAACCTAGCTGTTGATCATTCTCTCTCTACAGTAACCTAGCTGTTGATCATTCTCTCTCTCTACAGTAACCTAGCTGTTGATCATTGTCTCTACAGTAACCTAGCTGTTGATCATTCTCTATCTCTACGGTAACCTAGCTGTTGATCATTGTCTCTACAGTAACCTAGCTGTTGATCATTCTCTCTACAGTAACCTAGCTGTTGATCATTCTCTGTCTCTACGGTAACCTAGCTGTTGATCATTCTCTCTACAGTAACCTAGCTGTTGATCATTCTCTGTCTCTACAGTAACCTAGCTGTTGATCATTCTCTGTCTCTATGGTAACCTAGCTGTTGATCATTCTCTCTACAGTAACCTAGCTGTTGATCATTCTCTCTCTCTACAGTAACCTAGCTGTTGAACATTCTCTCTCTCTACAGTAACCTAGCTGTTGATCATTCTCTCTCTACAGTAACCTAGCTGTTGATCATTCTCTCTCTCTACAGTAACCTAGCTGTTGATCATTGTCTCTACAGTAACCTAGCTGTTGATCATTCTCTCTACAGTAACCTAGCTGTTGATCATTCTCTCTCTCTACAGTAACCTAGCTGTTGATCATTGTCTCTACAGTAACCTAGCTGTTGATCATTCTCTCTACAGTAACCTAGCTGTTGATCATTCTCTCTCTACAGTAACCTAGTTGTTGATCATTCTCTCTCTCTACAGTAACCTAGCTGTTGATCATTGTCTCTACAGTAACCTAGCTGTTGATCATTCTCTCTACAGTAACCAAGCTGTTGATCATTCTCTCTCTCTACAGTAACCTAGCTGTTGATCATTCTCTCTACAGTAACCTAGATGTTGAGCATTCTCTCTTTCTACAGTAACCTAGCTGTTGAACATTCTCTCTCTCTACGGTAACCTAGCTGTTGATCATTCTCTCTCTCTACAGTAACCTAGCTGTTGATCATTGTCTCTCTCTACAGTAACCTAGCTGTTGATCATTCTCTGTCTCTACAGTAACCTAGCTGTTGATCATTCTCTCTACAGTAACCTAGCTGTTGATCATTGTCTCTACAGTAACCTAGCTGTTGATCATTCTCTGTCTCTACGGTAACCTAGATGTTGAGCATTCTCTCTCTCTACAGTAACCTAGCTGTTGATCATTCTCTCTCTCTACAGTAACCTAGCTGTTGATCATTCTCTCTACAGTAACCTAGCTGTTGAACATTCTCTCTCTCTACAGTAACCTAGATGTTGAGCATTCTCTCTTTCTACAGTAACCTAGCTGTTGAACATTCTCTGTCTCTACGGTAACCTAGATGTTGAGCATTCTCTCTTTCTACAGTAACCTAGCTGTTGATCATTCTCTCTCTCTCTCTACAGTAACCTAGCTGTTGAACATTCTCTGTCTCTACAGTAACCTAGCTGTTGATCATTCTCTCTACAGTAACCTAGCTGTTGATCATTCTCTCTACAGTAACCTAGCTGTTGATCATTCTCTGTCTCTACGGTAACCTAGATGTTGAGCATTCTCTCTTTCTACAGTAACCTAGCTGTTGATCATTCTCTGTCTCTACAGTAACCTAGCTGTTGATCATTCTCTCTACAGTAACCTAGCTGTTGATCATTCTTTGTCTCTACAGTAACCTAGCTGTTGATCATTCTCTCTACAGTAACCTAGCTGTTGATCATTCTCTCTACAGTAACCTAGCTGTTGATCATTCTCTCTACAGTAACCTAGCTGTTGATCATTCTCTGTCTCTACAGTAACCTAGCTGTTGATCATTCTCTGTCTCTACGGTAACCTAGCTGTTGATCATTCTCTGTCTCTACAGTAACCTAGCTGTTGATCATTCTCTCTCTCTACAGTAACCTAGCTGTTGATCATTCTCTGTCTCTACAGTAACCTAGCTGTTGATCATTCTCTGTCTCTACAGTAACCTAGCTGTTGATCATTCTCTCTACAGTAACCTAGCTGTTGATCATTCTCTGTCTCTACAGTAACCTAGCTGTTGATCATTCTCTGTCTCTACAGTAACCTAGCTGTTGATCATTCTCTGTCTCTACGGTAACCTAGCTGTTGATCATTCTCTGTCTCTACAGTAACCTAGCTGTTGATCATTCTCTGTCTCTACAGTAACCTAGCTGTTGATCATTCTCTGTCTCTACAGTAACCTAGCTGTTGATCATTCTCTGTCTCTACAGTAACCTAGCTGTTGATCATTCTCTGTCTCTACGGTAACCTAGCTGTTGATCATTCTCTGTCTCTACAGTAACCTAGCTGTTGATCATTCTCTCTCTCTCTCTACAGTAACCTAGCTGTTGATCATTCTCTGTCTCTACGGTAACCTAGCTGTTGATCATTCTCTCTACAGTAACCTAGCTGTTGATCATTCTCTGTCTCTACGGTAACCTAGCTGTTGATCATTCTCTCTCTCTCTCTACAGTAACCTAGCTGTTGAACATTCTCTCTCTCTACAGTAACCTAGCTGTTGATCATTCTCTCTCTCTCTCTACAGTAACCTAGCTGTTGATCATTCTCTGTCTCTACAGTAACCTAGCTGTTGATCATTCTCTGTCTCTACGTTAACCTAGCTGTTGATCATTCTCTGTCTCTACAGTAACCTAGCTGTTGATCATTCTCTGTCTCTACAGTAACCTAGCTGTTGAACATTCTCTGTCTCTACAGTAACCTAGCTGTTGAACATTCTCTCTTCAGTAACCTAGCTGTTCATCATTCTCTGTCTCTACAGTAACCTAGCTGTTGAACATTCTCTCTTCAGTAACCTAGCTGTTGATCATTCTCTGTCTCTACAGTAACCTAGCTGTTGATCATTCTCTCTACAGTAACCTAGCTGTTGATCATTCTCTGTCTCTACAGTAACCTAGCTGTTGAACATTCTCTGTCTCTACAGTAACCTAGCTGTTGAACATTCTCTCTTCAGTAACCTAGCTGTTGATCATTCTCTGTCTCTACAGTAACCTAGCTGTTGATCATTCTCTCTACAGTAACCTAGCTGTTGATCATTCTCTGTCTCTACGGTAACCTAGCTGTTGAACATTCTCTGTCTCTACAGTAACCTAGCTGTTGAACATTCTCTGTCTCTACAGTAACCTAGCTGTTGATCATTCTCTGTCTGTACGGTAACCTAGCTGTTGAACATTCTCTCTACAGTAACCTAGCTGTTGATCATTCTCTCTCTCTCTCTACGGTAACCTAGCTGTTGAACATTCTCTCTCGCTACAGTAACCTAGCTGTTGAACATTCTCTCTACAGTAACCTAGCTGTTGATCATTCTCTCTCTCTACAGTAACCTAGCTGTTGAACATTCTCTCTACAGTAACCTAGCTGTTGATTATTCTCTCTACAGTAACCTAGCTGTTGATCATTCTCTCTCTACAGTAACCTAGCTGTTGATCATTCTCTCTCTACAGTAACCTAGCTGTTGATCATTCTCTCTCTCTACAGTAACCTAGCTGTTGATCATTGTCTCTACAGTAACCTAGCTGTTGATCATTCTCTATCTCTACGGTAACCTAGCTGTTGATCATTGTCTCTACAGTAACCTAGCTGTTGATCATTCTCTCTACAGTAACCTAGCTGTTGATCATTCTCTGTCTCTACGGTAACCTAGCTGTTGATCATTCTCTCTACAGTAACCTAGCTGTTGATCATTCTCTGTCTCTACAGTAACCTAGCTGTTGATCATTCTCTGTCTCTATGGTAACCTAGCTGTTGATCATTCTCTCTACAGTAACCTAGCTGTTGATCATTCTCTCTCTCTACAGTAACCTAGCTGTTGAAGATTCTCTCTCTCTACAGTAACCTAGCTGTTGATCATTCTCTCTCTACAGTAACCTAGCTGTTGATCATTCTCTCTCTCTACAGTAACCTAGCTGTTGATCATTGTCTCATAACCTCTGTTGATCATTCTCTCTACAGTAACCTAGCTGTTGATCATTCTCTCTCTCTACAGTAACCTAGCTGTTGATCATTGTCTCTACAGTAACCTAGCTGTTGATCATTCTCTCTACAGTAACCTAGCTGTTGATCATTCTCTCTCTACAGTAACCTAGTTGTTGATCATTCTCTCTCTCTACAGTAACCTAGCTGTTGATCATTGTCTCTACAGTAACCTAGCTGTTGATCATTCTCTCTACAGTAACCAAGCTGTTGATCATTCTCTCTCTCTACAGTAACCTAGCTGTTGAACATTCTCTCTCTCTACAGTAACCTAGATGTTGAGCATTCTCTCTTTCTACAGTAACCTAGCTGTTGAACATTCTCTCTCTCTACGGTAACCTAGCTGTTGATCATTCTCTCTCTCTACAGTAACCTAGCTGTTGATCATTGTCTCTCTCTACAGTAACCTAGCTGTTGATCATTCTCTGTCTCTACAGTAACCTAGCTGTTGATCATTCTCTCTACAGTAACCTAGCTGTTGATCATTGTCTCTACAGTAACCTAGCTGTTGATCATTCTCTGTCTCTACGGTAACCTAGATGTTGAGCATTCTCTCTCTCTACAGTAACCTAGCTGTTGATCATTCTCTCTCTCTACAGTAACCTAGCTGTTGATCGTTCTCTCTACAGTAACCTAGCTGTTGATCATTCTCTGTCTCTACGGTAACCTAGATGTTGAGCATTCTCTCTTTCTACAGTAACCTAGCTGTTGATCATTCTCTGTCTCTACGGTAACCTAGATGTTGAGCATTCTCTCTTTCTACAGTAACCTAGCTGTTGATCATTCTCTCTCTCTCTCTACAGTAACCTAGCTGTT
Source organism: Oncorhynchus gorbuscha (assembly GCF_021184085.1). Classification (NCBI taxonomy): domain Eukaryota; kingdom Metazoa; phylum Chordata; class Actinopteri; order Salmoniformes; family Salmonidae; genus Oncorhynchus; species Oncorhynchus gorbuscha. Next base: position 21,767 of record NW_025745832.1, read on the forward strand.
GATCATTCTCTCTCTCTACAGTAACCTAGCTGTTGATCATTCTCTCTACAGTAACCTAGCTGTTGATCATTCTCTCTACAGTAACCTAGCTGTTGATCATTCTCTGTCTCTACGGTAACCTAGATGTTGAGCATTCTCTCTTTCTACAGTAACCTAGCTGTTGATCATTCTCTGTCTCTACAGTAACCTAGCTGTTGATCATTCTCTCTACAGTAACCTAGCTGTTGATCATTCTTTGTCTCTACGGTAACCTAGCTGTTGATCATTCTCTCTACAGTAACCTAGCTGTTGATCATTCTCTCTCTCTGTTGATCATTCTCTCTACAGTAACCTAGCTGTTGATCATTCTCTGTCTCTACGGTAACCTAGCTGTTGATCATTCTCTGTCTCTACAGTAACCTAGCTGTTGATCATTCTCTGTCTCTACAGTAACCTAGCTGTTGATCATTCTCTGTCTCTACAGTAACCTAGCTGTTGATCATTCTCTCTACAGTAACCTAGCTGTTGATCATTCTCTGTCTCTACGGTAACCTAGCTGTTGATCATTCTCTCTACAGTAACCTAGCTGTTGATCATTCTCTCTACAGTAACCTAGCTGTTGATCATTCTCTCTACAGTAACCTAGCTGTTGATCATTCTCTGTCTCTACGGTAACCTAGCTGTTGATCATTCTCTGTCTCTACGGTAACCTAGCTGTTGATCATTCTCTGTCTCTACAGTAACCTAGCTGTTGATCATTCTCTCTCTCTACAGTAACCTAGCTGTTGATCATTCTCTCTACAGTAACCTAGCTGTTGATCATTCTCTGTCTCTACAGTAACCTAGCTGTTGATCATTCTCTGTCTCTACAGTAACCTAGCTGTTGATCATTCTCTCTACAGTAACCTAGCTGTTGATCATTCTCTGTCTCTACAGTAACCTAGCTGTTGATCATTCTCTGTCTCTACAGTAACCTAGCTGTTGATCATTCTCTGTCTCTACGGTAACCTAGCTGTTGATCATTCTCTGTCTCTACAGTAACCTAGCTGTTGATCATTCTCTGTCTCTACAGTAACCTAGCTGTTGATCATTCTCTGTCTCTACAGTAACCTAGCTGTTGATCATTCTCTGTCTCTACGGTAACCTAGCTGTTGATCATTCTCTGTCTCTACAGTAACCTAGCTGTTGATCATTCTCTCTCTCTCTCTACAGTAACCTAGCTGTTGATCATTCTCTCTACAGTAACCTAGCTGTTGATCATTCTCTGTCTCTACGGTAACCTAGCTGTTGATCATTCTCTGTCTCTACGGTAACCTAGCTGTTGATCATTCTCTGTCTCTACAGTAACCTAGCTGTTGATCATTCTCTCTCTCTACAGTAACCTAGCTGTTGATCATTCTCTCTACAGTAACCTAGCTGTTGATCATTCTCTGTCTCTACAGTAACCTAGCTGTTGATCATTCTCTGTCTCTACAGTAACCTAGCTGTTGATCATTCTCTGACAGTAACCTAGCTGTTGATCATTCTCTGTCTCTACAGTAACCTAGCTGTTGATCATTCTCTGTCTCTACAGTAACCTAGCTGTTGATCATTCTCTGTCTCTACGGTAACCTAGCTGTTGATCATTCTCTGTCTCTACAGTAACCTAGCTGTTGATCATTCTCTGTCTCTACAGTAACCTAGCTGTTGATCATTCTCTGTCTCTACAGTAACCTAGCTGTTGATCATTCTCTGTCTCTACGGTAACCTAGCTGTTGATCATTCTCTGTCTCTACAGTAACCTAGCTGTTGATCATTCTCTCTCTCTCTCTACAGTAACCTAGCTGTTGATCATTCTCTGTCTCTACGGTAACCTAGCTGTTGATCATTCTCTCTACAGTAACCTAGCTGTTGATCATTCTCTGTCTCTACAGTAACCTAGCTGTTGATCATTCTCTGTCTCTACAGTAACCTAGCTGTTGATCATTCTCTCTCTCTACAGTAACCTAGCTGTTGATCATTCAGTAACCTAGCTGTTGATCATTCTCTGTCTCTACAGTAACCTAGCTGTTGATCATTCTCTCTACAGTAACCTAGATGTTGAGCATTCTCTCTTTCTACAGTAACCAAGCTGTTGATCATTCTCTCTTTCTACAGTAACCTAGATGTTGAGCATTCTCTCTTTCTACAGTAACCTAGCTGTTGAACATTCTCTCTCTCTACGGTAACCTAGCTGTTGATCATTGTCTCTACAGTATCCTAGCTGTTGATCATTCTCTCTCTCTACAGTAACCTAGCTGTTGATCATTCTCTCTCTCTACAGTAACCTAGCTGTTGAACATTCTCTGTCTCTACAGTAACCTAGCTGTTGAACATTCTCTCTACAGTAACCTAGCTGTTGATCATTCTCTCTACAGTAACCTAGCTGTTGATCATTCTCTCTCTCTCTCTCTCTCTCTCCAGTAGTCTGCTGTATATTTCTCCGTGTTTACCATTATAACAGACTGTCTGGTACACTTCTGTATGTAGTGTTTACCATTATAACAGACTAACACTTCTGTATGTAGTGTTTACTGTTAGAGCAGACGCCTCCTCCCACAACAACTCCTCCCACAACGCCTCCTCCCACAACGTGTCCTCCTCCCACAACGCCTCCTCCCACAACTCCTCCTCCCACAACGCCTCCTCCCACAACGCCTCCTCCCACAACGCCTCCTCCCACAACTCCTCCTCCCACAACGCCTCCTCCCACAACTCCTCCTCCCACAACGCCTGCTCCCACAACTCCTCCTCCCACAACGCCTCCTCCCACAACTCCTCCTCCCACAACGCCTCCTCCCACAACTCCTCCTCCCACAACGCCTCCTCCCACAACGCCTCCTCCCACAACGTGTCCTCCTCCCACAACGCCTCCTCCCACAACTCCTCCTCCCACAACGCCTCCTCCCACAACGTCTCCTCCCACAACTCCTCCTCCCACAACTCCTCCTCCCACAACTCCTCCTCCCACAATGCCTCCTCCCACAACGCCTCCTCCCACAACTCCTCCTCCCACAACGTGTCCTCCCACAACTCCTCCTCCCACAACTCCTCCTCCCACAACGTGTCCTCCCACAACTCCTCTTCCCACAACTCCTCCTCCCACAACTCCTCCTCCCACAACGCCTCCTCCCACAACGCCTTCTCCCACAACTCCTCCTCCCACAACTCCTCCTCCCACAACGCCTCCTCCCACAACGCCTCCTCCCACAACGCCTCCTCCCACAACGCCTCTTCCCACAACTCCTCCTCCCACAACGCCTGCTCCCACAACTCCTCCTCCCACAATCCCTCCTCCCACAACGCCTCCTCCCACAACGCCTTCTCCCACAACGCCTCCTCCCACAACGCCTCCTCCCACAACGCCTCCTCCCACAACGCTTCCTCCCACAACGCCTCCTCCCACAACGCCTTCTCCCACAACGCCTTCTCCCACAACGCCTTCTCCCACAACGCCTCCTCCCACAACGCCTTATTTCTCTGGATCTCCTGTAGTTTCCACATCTAAGACTTCCCCCCTTTCCCCCCTGAGCAACCGGTAAACATTCGCCCGTTTCCAGCTTCTGTTTTATGTCCTCCACATCCAATTTAGCCATCAACATTTTCTGTGTTGGGACTTTGTTGTAACCCATTTATTGATGTGATTATGATAGGCCATAGGTCAGGCCGTACATAGAGAGAGCGCGAGTTGAGTGAATAGGGAATGTTTTTCCTAAACAAATTAGGGATTTCAGTAAAAAAAAAAGTTTTCTGTTAGAAACAGGCACTGTGCTGTGGTGCCTTTTCTTTGCAGTAGGGAGGAGACAGAGACACCGTGCTGTGGTGCCTTTTCTCTGCAGTAGGGAGGAGAGAGAGACTGTTCTGTGGTAACTTTTCTTTGCAGTAGGGAGGAGAGAGAGACAACACTCACTGCCATTTATTTTGTAACACAGTGTGAACATCGGGCTCTTTCTTGAGTCATTTGTTTGTCTTAATTATTTAATCAAACAGTTTGCTTAAAGAATCAGACAAGCTCATCGTCTATGTAGTTGACTTTATTCAAACACACAGGGGTGTCTGTCGAAAGAACAGGATGACTTTTGGTCAACCAAAATTTGTTTTAGTCGAGGACAGCCCTATTTAGGACATTGTTCTGTACTGTATTACACCCCCAGGATCCTGTTAGGATGTTGTTCTATACTGTATTACACCCCCAGGATCCTGTTAGGATGTTGTTCTATACTGTGTTACACCCCCAGGATCCTGTTAGGATGTTGTTCTATACTGTGTTACACCCCCAGGATCATATTAGGATGTTCTATACTGTATTACACCCCCAGGATCCTGTTAGTATGTTGTTCTGTACTGTGTTACACCCCCAGGATCCTGTTAGTATGTTGTTCTGTACTGTGTTACACCCCCAGGATCCTGTTAGGATGTTGTTGTGTACTGTGTTACACCCCCAGGATCCTGTTAGGATGTTGTTCTATACTGTGTTACACCCCCAGGATCCTGTTAGGATGTTGTTGTGTACTGTGTTACACCCCCAGGATCCTGTTAGGATGTTGTTGTGTACTGTGTTACACCCCAGGATCCTGTTAGGATGTCGTTCTGTACTGTGTTACACCCCCAGGATCCTGTTAGGATGTTGTTCTATACTGTATTACACCCCCAGGATCCTGTTAGTATGTTGTTCTGTACTGTGTTACACCCCAGGATCCTGTTAGGATGTTGTTGTGTACTGTGTTACACCCCAGGATCCTGTTAGGATGTCGTTCTGTACTGTGTTACACCCCAGGATCCCATTAGGATGTTCTGTACTGTGTTACACCCCCAGGATCCTGTTAGGATGTTGTTCTATACTGTGTTACACCCCCAGGATCCTGTTAGGATGTTGTTCTATACTGTGTTACACCCCCAGGATCCTGTTAGTATGTTGTTCTGTACTGTGTTACACCCCCAGGATCCTGTTAGGATGTTGTTGTGTACTGTGTTACACCCCCAGGATCCTGTTAGGATGTCGTTCTGTACTGTGTTACACCCCCAGGATCCCATTAGGATGTTCTGTACTGTGTTACACCCCAGGATCCTGTTAGGATGTTGTTCTATACTGTGTTACACCCCAGGATCCTGTTAGGATGTTGTTGTGTACTGTGTTACACCCCAGGATCCTGTTAGGATGTTGTTGTGTACTGTGTTACACCCCAGGATCCTGTTAGGATGTCGTTCTGTACTGTGTTACACCCCAGGATCCTGTTAGGATGTTGTTCTATACTGTATTACACCCCCAGGATCCTGTTAGTATGTTGTTCTGTACTGTGTTACACCCCCAGGATCCTATTAGGATGTTCTATACTGTATTACACCCCAGGATCCTGTTAGTATGTTGTTCTGTACTGTGTTACACCCCAGGATCCTGTTAGTATGTTGTTCTATACTGTGTTACACCCCCAGGATCCTGTTAGGATGTTGTTCTATACTGTGTTACACCCCCAGGATCCTGTTAGGATCTTGTTCTATACTGTGTTACACCCCCAGGATCCTGTTAGGATGTTGTTCTATACTGTATTACACCCCCAGGATCCTGTTAGTATGTTGTTCTGTACTGTGTTACACCCCAGGATCCTGTTAGGATGTTGGTGTTCTGTGTTACACCCCCAGGATCCTGTTAGGATGTTGTTCTATACTGTATTACACCCCCATGATCCTGTTAGTATGTTGTTCTGTACTGTGTTACACCCCCAGGATCCTGTTAGAATGTTGTTCTGTACTGTGTTACACCCCCAGGATCCTGTTAGGATGTTGTTCTATACTGTGTTACACCCCCAGGATCCTGTTAGGATGTTGTTCTATACTGTGTTACACCCCCAGGATCCTGTTAGGATGTTGTTCTATACTGTGTTCCACCCCCAGGATCCTGTTAGGATGTTGTTGTGTACTGTGTTACACCCCCAGGATCCTGTTAGGATGTTGTTCTATACTGTGTTACACCCCCAGGATCCTGTTAGTATGTTGTTCTGTACTGTGTTACACCCCCAGGATCCTGTTAGGATGTTGTTGTGTTCTGTGTTACACCCCCAGGATCCTGTTAGGATGTTGTTCTATACTGTATTACACCCCCATGATCCTGTTAGTATGTTGTTCTGTACTGTGTTACACCCCCAGGATCCTGTTAGTATGTTGTTCTATACTGTGTTACACCCCCAGGATCCTGTTAGGATGTTGTTGTGTACTGTGTTACACCCCCAGGATCCTGTTAGGATGTTGTTGTGTTCTGTGTTACACCCCCAGGATCCTGTTAGGATGTTGTTCTATACTGTATTACACCCCCATGATCCTGTTAGTATGTTGTTCTGTACTGTGTTACACCCCCAGGATCCTGTTAGTATGTTGTTCTATACTGTGTTACACCCCCAGGATCCTGTTAGGATGTTGTTGTGTACTGTGTTACACCCCCAGGATCCTGTTAGGATGTTGTTGTGTACTGTGTTACACCCCCAGGATCCTGTTAGGATGTCGTTCTGTACTGTATTACATTATTAATACGTCTCACAGATACACACTCAACACTATACCACCCCAGAGGATCCTAGCCCTTCCTCTGAACCTGCCACTACAGACCCTCTAGCCCTGCTAATGCACTGCATGCCTGGCCTGGCCAGAGATGGAATTTCAGCAGAGTACAGAATACATTGAATGTCCCAGATTGCATCATATCCCCTTCTTTTTGTTGTTGCTGTAGTGCACTACTTTTGAGCCCTATGTAGTGTGGAGAACAGTAGTGCACTACTTTTGAGCCCTATGTAGTGTGGAGAACAGTAGTGCACTACTTTTGAGCCCTATGTAGTGTGGAGAACAGTAGTGCACTACTTTTGAGCCCTATGTAGTGTGGAGAACAGTAGTGCACTACTTTTGAGCCCTATGTAGTGTGGAGAACAGTAGTGCACTACTTTTGAGTCCTATGTACTGTGGAGAACAGTAGTGCACTACTTTTGAGCCCTATTTAGTCTGAAGAACAGTAGTGCACTACTTTTGAGCCCTATGTAGTGTCGAGAACAGTAGTGCACTCCTTTTGGGCCCTATGTAGTGTGGAGAACAGTAGTGCACTGTTGGGAATAGGGTTCCGTTTTGTGACACAGCCTCCTGTGTTGTAAAGCCAATGTCAGATTACTCAATACATCTGTAGTATATTTACGTCAGCACTTCCTGAAAGGGGAGTTTTAACAGTCGGACCACTAGATGATTTACTCACAGGAAACCAAGCCCTGCCCTCAGATCAGCTGATGTGATACCTTTGAGGTATTAGGACGTGGACAGAAAGGAGTTTGAGATGTGAAAGGCTGAAGAACTAATTTACTGCATCCCAAATGGCTCCCTACATAGTGCACTACTTATGGGCCCCTGGTCAAAAGTAGTGCACTGGAAAGGGAATAGGGTGTAATTAGGAACGCAGCCCTCCCCTTACTGTCCGACTCCGTAGATCTCTACCGTTTCTTCAGGAGTTACGGCAAGGTTACAGAGAGAGCTCTATGAATCATCCACTTCCTGCTGGTCTAACGGTCTGAGAGTAATGTACCGAGGTTACTGGACATTCTTCAGATGAACTTCCTCTTCCTGTCCCAGACGTAGCTTCTAGTTTACCGATAGAGCAGTATATCTATCTTCCTGTCCCAGCCATAGCTTCTAGTTTACAGATAGAGCAGTATATCGGACATTCTCTGTAGTTAGTTTACAGGACATTCTCTGTAGTTAGTTTACAGGACATTCTCTGTAGTTAGTTTACAGGACATTCTCTGTAGTTAGTTTACAGGACATTCTCTGTAGTTAGTTTACAGGACATTCTCTGTAGTTAGTTTACAGGACATTCTCTGTAGTTAGTTTACAGGACATTCTCTGTAGTTAGTTTACAGGACATTCTCTGTAGTTAGTTTACAGGACATTCTCTGTAGTTAGTTTACAGGACATTCTCTGTAGTTAGTTTACAGGACATTCTCTGTAGTTAGTTTACAGAACATTCTCTGTAGTTAGTTTACAGGACATTCTCCGTAGTTAGTTTACAGAACATTCTCTGTAGTTAGTTTACAGGACATTCTCTGTAGTCAGTTTACAGGACATTGACTCCCAGTTAGTTTACAGGACATTCTCTGTAGTTAGTTTACAGGACATTCTCTGTAGTTCCTTTACAGGACATTCTCTGTAGTTAGTTTACAGGACATTGACTTAGTTAGTTTACAGGACATTCTCCAGAGTTGTTTACAGGACATTCTCTGTCCTTAGTTTACAGGACCATTCCTCCCAGTTAGTTTACAGGACATTCTCTGTAGTTAGTTTACAGGACATTCTCTGTAGTTAGTTGATAACAGGACATTCTCTGTAGTTAGTTTACAGGACATTCTCTGTTGTTAGTTTACAGGACATTCTCTGTAGTTAGTTTATGGACATTCTCTGTAGTTAGTTTACAGGACATTCTCTGTAGTTAGTTTACAGGACATTCTCTGTAGTTAGTTTACAGAACATTCTCTGTAGTTAGTTTACAGGACATTCTCTGTAGTTAGTTTACAGAACATTCTCTGTAGTTAGTTTACAGGACATTCTCTGTAGTCAGTTTACAGGACATTGACTGTAGTTAGTTTACAGGACATTCTCTGTAGTTAGTTTACAGGACATTCTCTGTAGTTCGTTTACAGGACATTCTCTGTAGTTAGTTTACAGGACATTGACTGTAGTTAGTTTACAGGACATTCTCTGTAGTTAGTTTACAGGACATTCTCTGTAGTTAGTTTACAGGACATTCTCTGTAGTTAGTTTACAGGACATTCTCTGTAGTTAGTTTACAGAACATTGACTGTAGTTAGTTTACAGGACATTCTCTGTAGTTAGTTTACAGAACATTCTCTGTAGTCAGTTTACAGAACATTATCTGTAGTTAGTTTACAGGACATTCTCTGTAGTTAGTTTACAGGACATTCTCTGTAGTCAGTTTACAGAACATTCTCTGTAGTTAGTTTACAGGACATTCTCTGTAGTTAGTTTACAGGACATTCTCTGTAGTTAGTTTACAGGACATTGATTGTAGTTAGTTTACAGGACATTCTCTGTAGTTAGTTTACAGGACATTGATTGTAGTTAGTTTACAGGACATTCTCTGTAGTTAGTTTACAGGACATTGACTTTAGTTAATGTACAGGACATTCATCCTACCAACTCCCTCGTCCTTCCCCCTCCCAGACGTTGATGAACAGGGGTTACTGTCAATCCAAGGGACAGGTTAGACTGATGTTGATTGGGTAACATATGTCCCTAGATAAAGATGATGAAGTTCACATCACTTCACTTCCATTAGTCTCTGTCATTTCTTGTATTGTCAACATTCACGAGTAAGGAAGTAGGCCTTTATATTTCACTGTTGGCCAGTTAAAGGGCCAAAGCAGCTGTTTTTATCTTAATATCAAATTATTTCTGGGTAACATTTAAGTACCTTACAGTGATTGTTTTTAATTAAATGGTAAAAAAACATTTTGGGACAAAAATAGTTTGTTAGCAAAGAGACATTTCTCAAGCAATAATTTATCTGGGACTGTCTGGGTGTGGTCAGAGTGTGGAGGAGACAACGGAAAACTAGCTGTTATTGGCAGAGAGGTTTTAGAACTCTCTGTCTCATTGGTCTATTAACTCATTCATCACCCGGTGATGTCACCAGGCAGGCCAACACTCCTTCCCACCAAAACAGACTGATATTTCAGGAGGTCTTTTCAAACAGCTCACTACACTAAACGGACATGACATCATTTAAACCTCATAGTGTTGAAATATATATAAAATACAGGAAACACATATTTTTTGTTGTTGAATGTACTACACCTTTACATCCACTTATGTGAAGCATTTATGTAAACACACTGTACCCAGTGAGCAACCTGAACCATTACAACCACATATCAGTAGGATATCTGAACAGAAGTAGTCCTCTGACTGAGAGGTTTATCAGCACGGCAGAAAGGTGAGAGACTGAGATACACCTCACAGTAAATCACTGTACTGTGAAACTAGAGGTTTATCAGCACGGCAGAAAGGTGAGAGACTGAGATACACCTCACAGTAAATCACTGTACTGTGAAACTAGAGGTTTATCAGCATGGCAGAAAGGTGAGAGACTGAGATACACCTCACAGTAAATCACTGTACTGTGAAACTAGAGGTTTATCAGCACGGCAGAAAGGTGAGAGACTGAGATACACCTCACAGTAAATCACAGGGCTGTGAAACTAGAGGTTTATCAGCACGGCAGAAAGGTGAGAGACTGAGATACACCTCACAGTAAATCACAGGGCTGTGAAACTAGAGGTTTATCAGCACGGCAGAAAGGTGAGAGACTGAGATACACCTCACAGTAAATCACAGGGCTGTGAAACTAGAGGTTTATCAGCACGGCAGAAAGGTGAGAGACTGAGATACACCTCACAGTAAATCACTGTACTGTGAAACTAGAGGTTTATCAGCACGGCAGAAAGGTGAGAGACTGAGATACAACTCACAGTAAATCACAGGGTTGTGAAACTAGAACATTCTCTTTGCTGTGGGTTATGGGTCATTCAGCTGAATGTCAAGAGTTCGTAAACAGCATTTGTAGTACAGTATGGAGAGAGTCAGCGTTTGGGGTCTGCGCTTCGGGGGACGATGGGGATAGCGGCCGGTGTGTGGGAGGAAACATATCTGTTGTTGGGCTACAGGTGGACTGGTTCATCAGAACATCAAGAGGAAGTGGCTGGATGTGTGGTCTGCCACCTCCCAGTTGTTCTTGACCAGGGATTGGGCTACAGAAAAACAGAACTCGTCAATAGGGGCCGCAGTGGCTCGTGAATCTGTGTCCCGTCCCCCCTGACACCTTGCGAGCAAAACATTTTAGCGCCCCCCCCCCCCCCTCTTGAAGATGAATAATGTACATTTTAAAGTTAATTTCCTGCAATTCTTCACATTCTGCCGTAGGATTGAGGCCTCATTTGGCCGCCTTTCGTTCCAGTTCTCTGCAGCCTGTGACTGGAACGAATTGCAAAAATTGCTGAAGTTGGAGACTTTTATCTCCCTCACCAACTTCAAACATCTGCTATCTGAGCAGCTAACCGATCGCTGCAGCTGTACATAGTCTATCGGTAAATAGCCCACCCATTTTCACCTACCTCATCCCCATACTGTTTTATTTATTTACTTTTCTGCTCTTTTGCACACCAATATCTCTACCTGTACATGACCATCTGATCATTTATCACTCCAGTGTTAATCTGCTAAATTGTATTATTCGCCTACCTCCTCATGCCTTTTGCACACAATGTATATAGACTCCCCTTTTTTTCCCTTCCTATTGTGTTATTGACTTGTTAATTGTTTACTCCATGTGTAACTCTGTGTTGTCTGCTCACACTGCTATGCTTTATCTTGGCCAGGTTGCAGTTGCAAATGAGAACTTGTTCTCAAATAGCCTACCTGGTGAAAGAAAAAAGAAAAAAGGATCTATAGTACTAACAGTTAGTTTAGACCCCCCCAGCCTCCCCCCTCTCTCTCTCTCTCCCTCTCTCTCTCTCTGTCTCTCTCTGTCTGTGTCTCTCTCTCCCACTGTCTCTGTGTCTCTCTCTCTCTGTCTCTCTCTCTCTCTCTCTCTGAGTCTCTCTCTCTCTCTCTCTCTCTCTCTCTCTCTCTGTCTCTCTCTGTCTCGCTGTCTCTCTGTCTCGTTGTCTCTCTCTCTCTCTCTCTCTCTCTCTCTCTCTGTCTCTGTCTCTGTCTCTGTCTCTGTCTCTCTGTCTCTCTCTCTCTCTCTCTCTCTCTCTCTCTCTCTCTCTCTCTCTCTCTCTCTCTCTCTCTCTCTCTCTCTCTCTCTCTCTCTCTCTCTCTCTCTCTCTCTCTCTCTCTCTCTGTCTCGCTGTCTCGCTCTGTCTTGCTGTCTCTGTCTCTCTCTCTCGCTGTCTCTCTCTCTCTCTCTCTCTCTCTGTCTCTCTCTCTCTGTCTCTCTCTCTCTCTCTCTCTCTCTGTCTCTGTCTCTCTCTGTCTCTCTCTGTCTCGCTGTCTCTCTCTCTGTCTCTGTCTCTCTCCCACTGTCTCTCTCACTCTGTCTCTCTGTCTCTCTCTCTCTCGCTGACTTTCTCTGTCTCTGTCTCTCTCTCTCGCTCTCTCTCTCTCTCTTTCTCTCTCTCTGTCTCTCTTGCTGTCTTTCTCTCTCTTTCTCTCTCTTTCTCTCTCTCTCTCTGTCTCGCTGTATGACTGTCTCTCGCTGTCTCTCTCATTATGTTTACATTACCAAAGCAAGTGTGATGGATTATAAACAACAGTAAAATCGACAATCAGAAATGAACAGTAAATATTACACTCACAAAAGTTTCAAAGGAATAGAGACATTTCAAATGTCATATTATGGCTATGTACAGTGTTGAAATGTAATATTATGGCTGTATACAGTGTTGTCACTGGTTGCACTTTTCTCGTGGCAACAGGTCACACATCTTGCTGCTGTGATGTCACACTGTGGTATTTCACCCAGTAGATATGGGAGTTTATCAAGTTTGTTTTCAAATTCTTGTGGATCTGTGTAATCTGAGGGAAATTTGTGTCTCTAATATGGTCATACATTGGGCAGGAGGTTAGGAAGTGCAGCTCAGTTTCCACCTCATTTTAAGGGCAGTGAGCACATAGCCTGTCTTCTATGAGAGCCATGTCTGCCTACGGCGGCCATTTCTCAATAGCAAGGCTACTCACTGAGTCTGTACATAGTCAAAGCTTTCCTTAAGTTTGTGTCAGTCACAGTGGTCAGGTATTCTGCCATGTGTACTCTAGATTTAGGGCCAAATAGCATTCTAGTTTGCCAGACTTTATTTTTTAATTCTTTCCAATGTGTCAAGTAATTATCTTTTTGTTTTCTAATTTGGTTTGGTCAATTGTGACTGCTGTCCTGAGGCCATGTAGGGTAACTGTTTGTGTTTGGAACAGAGCCCCAGGACCAGCTTGCTATAGGGGATCACCAGTTCCGGAGACACCTGAAACCCCACCTCTATTAAGGGGCCATACCTAGGATAGATAAGTAATCCCTCTCCCCCCCTTAAGTTTTAGATGCACTATTGTAAAGTGACTGTTCCACTGGATGTCATAAGGTGAATGCACCAATTTGTAAGTCGCTCTGGATAAGAGCGTCTGCTAAATGACTTAAATGTAATGTAAATGGGACTCTTCTCCAGGTTCATCTCTCTGTAGGTGATGGCTTTGTTATGGAAGGTTTGGGAATCGCTTCCTTTTAGGTGGTTATAGAATTTAATGGCTCTTTTCTGGATTTTGATAATTAGTGGGTATCGGCCTAATTCTGCTCTGCATGCATTATTTGGTGTTCTACGTTGTACACGGAGGATATTTTTGCAGAATTCTGTATGCAGAGTCTCAATTTGGTGTTTGTCTGATTTTGTGAAGTCTTGGTTGGTGAGCGGACCCCAGACCTTTTTAGCCAGATTGATGTTTAGGCTGAGGTATGTATAGTTTTTGTGTTCTCTCTTTGTCTCTCTCTCTCAGATCTCTTGATTCTCTCTCTGGAGAGATCTCTCTCTCTCTCTCTCTCTTCTTCACTCTCTGTTGTCTCCTCAGATCTGTCTGTTCTCATGACGCAGTCTACTCTCTCTCAGTTCTCTCTCTCTCTCGTCTTCTCTCTCTCCATCTCAGTTCTCTCTCTCTTCCTCTCTCAGTTCTCTGGTTCTCACAGTCCAGAACTAATTTTCCACTCTCGTTCACTCCTCTCGACCACAAACAACCCTGTTGTTAACACACAGGATATGATCTACATAGTTTCTCTTCCTGTCTCTTCCACACTGAGTCATCAGTGTCGGTACTGACACAATGACTAAGACCCAAATGGCACCCTGTTGTTCCACTCTATAGTGGGCCATGTAGTACACTAGATGTATCCATGGCACCCTTTGACCTCTATAGTGGGCCATGTTGTTACTAGATATATATGGCACCCTTTGACCCTATAGTGGGCCATGTAGTACCACTAGATATATATGGCACCCTTTGACCTCTATAGTGGGCCATGTAGTACACAAGATATATATGGCACCCTTTGACCTCTATAGTGGGCCATGTAGTACACTAGATATATATGGCACCCTTTGACCTCTATAGTGGGCCATGTAGTACACTAGATATATATGGCACCCTTTGACCTCTATAGTGGGCCATGTAGTACACAAGATATATATGGCACCCTTTGACCTCTATAGTGGGCCATGTAGTACACTAGATATATATGGCACCCTTTGACCTCTATAGTGGGCCATGTAGTATACTAGATATATATGGCACCCTTTGACCTCTATAGTGGGCCATGTAGTACACAAGATATATATGGCACCCTTTCACCTCTATAGTGGGCCATGTAGTACACTAGATATATATGGCACCCTTTGACCTCTATAGTGGGCCATGTAGTATACTAGATATATATGGCACCCTTTGACCTCTATAGTGGGCCATGTAGTACACTAGATATATATGGCACCCTTTGACCTCTATAGTGGGCCATGTAGTATACTAGATATATATAGCACCCTTTGACCTCTATAGTGGGCCATGTAGTACACTAGATATATATGGCACCCTTTGACCTCTATAGTGGGCCATGTAGTACACTAGATATATATGGCACCCTTTGACCTCTATAGTGGGCCATGTAGTACACTAGATATATATGGCACCCTTTGACCTCTATAGTGGGCCATGTAGTATACTAGATATATATGGCACCCTTTCACCTCTATAGTGGGCCATGTAGTATACTAGATATATATAGGGACGCAGCCTATGACCTCTATAGTGGGCCATGTAGTACACTAGATATATATGGCACCCTTTCACCTCTATAGTGGGCCATGTAGTATACTAGATATATATAGGGACGCAGCCTATGACCTCTATAGTGGGCCATGTAGTACACTAGATATATATAGGGACGCAGCCTATGACTAAGACCCAAACATCTCTCTCTTCTAACCAGTGGTCAAACATTTGATGTCTGTCAGAAGAGGCAGGAGATGAGGAGTGAGAGGCAGGAGATGAGGAGTGAGAGGCAGGAGATGAGGAGTGAGAGGCAGGAGATGAGGAGTGAGAGGCAGGAGATGAGGAGTGAGAGGCAGGAGATGAGGAGTGCGAGGCAGGAGATGAGGAGTGAGAGGCAGGAGATGAGGAGTGAGAGGCAGGAGATGAGTGTTCCACATGATCAAGGCATGTTGTTCCATGAACGAGGCGTGTTGTTCCATGAACGAGGCGTGTTGTTCCATGAACGAGGCATGTTGTTCCATGATCGAGGCGTGTTGTTCCATGAACGAGGCGTGTTGTTCCACATGATCGAGGCGTGTTGTTCCATGAACGAGGCGTGTTGTTCCACATGATCGAGGCGTGTTGTTCCATGAACGAGGCGTGTTGTTCCACATGAACGAGGCGTGTTGTTCCATGAACGAGGCGTGTTGTTCCACATGAACGAGGCGTGTTGTTCCACATGAACGAGGCGTGTTGTTCCACATGAACGCGGCGTGTTGTTCCATGAACGATGCATGTTGTTCCACATGATCAAGGCGTGTTGTTCCACATGAACGAGGCGTGTTGTTCCACATGAACGAGGCGTGTTGTTCCACATGAACGAGGCGTGTTGTTCCAATGTGAAGGACAGAACCCACCTCACCCTTCAACACAACACATCACGTCCCTTAGACTGATGTCTACGGTCTGGACACTGCTGTGAGAACAGAGCACATCATCTCTGTTCAAAGTGGAGGAGATGTGGTGAGAGAGATGATGATGTGTGTGTGTGTGTGTGTGTGTGTGTGTGTGTGTGTGTGTGTGTGTGTGTGTGTGTGTGTGTGTGTGTGTGTGTGTGTGTGTGTGTGTGTGTGTGTGTGTGTGTGTGTGTGTGTGTGTGTTGAGAGGAGAAGACCAGGGCAGAGAGAGAGAGATACTATCCAGACAAGACATCAGACATGTAGCTTTGGGCTCCAGCCAGGACTGTTCCACAGGGCTTTCCTCTCACACACAACCTCACTTCCCTCCCAGGTCTCCGTGTGTGTGTGTCTTCAGAGTAGAAAGAACCAAACTAACACTAAGACAGAGGGAACAAGAGGACAAGGAGAACCAGACTAACACTAAGACAGAGGGAACAAGAGGACGAGGAGAACCAGACTAACACTAAGACAGAGGGAACAAGAGGACGAGGAGAACTAGACTAACACTAAGACAGAGGGAACAAGAGGACGAGGAGAACCAGACTAACACTAAGACAGAGGGAACAAGAGGACGAGGAGAACCAGACTAACACTAAGACAGAGGGAACCAGAGGACGAGGAGAACCAGACTAACACTAAGACAGAGGGAACAAGAGGACGAGGAGAACCAGACTAACACTAAGACAGAGGGAACAAGAGGACGAGGAGAACCAGACTAACACTAAGACAGAGGGAACAAGAGGACGAGGAGAACTAGACTAACACTAAGAGGATGTGGAATAGAAAGAGGAGAACCAGACTAATCCCATATCCACCCTACCTACCCGTCCGTCCGTCCGTCCGTCTGTCCGTCTGTCTGTCTGTCTGTCTGTCTGTCTGTCTGTCTGTCTGTCTGTCTGTCTGTCTGTCTGTCTGTCTGTCTGTCTGTCTGTCTGTCTGTCTGTCTGTCTGTCTGTCTGTCTGTCTGTCTGTCTGTCTGTCTGCAGGGTGTAATTTCCTCTGTATTGATTATGGACCAACCACGTCCAGGAAACTGTGACCACTAACACAATCCCCTCCATCTCCCTGCAGTATGACTCTTAGTCTGTGTCCACTAACACAATCCCCTCCATCTCCCTGTAGCCTGCAGTATGACTCTTAGTCTGTGTCCACTAACACAATCCCCTCCATCTCCCTGCAGCCTGCAGTATGACTCTTAGTCTGTGTCCACTAACAGAATCCCCTCCATCTCCCTGTAGCCTGCAGTATGACTCTTAGTCTGTGTCCACTAACACAATCCCCTCCATCTCCCTGCAGTATGACTCTTAGTCTGTGTCCACTAACACAATCCCCTCCATCTCCCTGTAGCCTGCAGTATGACTCTTAGTCTGTGACCACTAACACAATCCCCTCCGTCTCCCTGGATACAGTGTTGGACAGGGATACAGTGTTGGACAGGGATACAGCTGAGACAGTGTTGGACAGGGAGACAGTGTTGGACAGGGATACAGCTGAGACAGTGTTGGACAGGGAGACAGTGTTGGACAGGGATACAGCTGAGACAGTGTTGGACAGGGATACAGCTGAGACAGTGTTGGACAGAGATACAGTGTTGGACAGGGATACAGCTGAGAGACAGTGTTGGACAGGGAGACAGCTGAGACAGTGTTGGACAGGGATACAGCTGAGACAGTGTTGGACAGAGATACAGTGTTGGACAGGGATACAGCTGAGAGACAGTGTTGGACAGGGATACAGCTGAGAGACAGTGTTGGACAGGGAGACAGTGTTGGACAGGGAGACAGTGTTGGACAGGGATACAGCTGAGAGACAGTGTTGGACAGGGAGACAGTGTTGGACAGGGAGACAGCTGAGACAGTGTTGGACAGGGATACAGCTGAGACAGTGTTGGACAGGGAGACAGCTGAGACAGTGTTGGACAGGGAGACAGCTGAGACAGTGTTGGACAGGGATACAGCTGAGACAGTGTTGGACAGGGAGACAGCTGAGACAGTGTTGGACAGGGATACAGCTGAGACAGTGTTGGACAGGGAGACAGTGTTGGACAGGGATACAGCTGAGACAGTGTTGGACAGGGATAAAGCTGAGACAGTGTTGGACAGGGATACAGTGTTGGACAGGGAGACAGTGTTGGACAGGGATACAGCTGAGAGACAGTGTTGGACAGGGAGACAGTGTTGGACAGGGATACAGCTGAGAGACAGTGTTGGACAGGGATACAGCTGAGACAGTGTTGGACAGGGATACAGTGTTGGACAGGGATACAGCTGAGAGACAGTGTTGGACAGGGAGACAGTGTTGGACAGGGAGACAGTGTTGGACAGGGATACAGCTGAGACAGTGTTGGACAGGGATACAGCTGAGACAGTGTTGGACAGAGATACAGTGTTGGACAGGGATACAGCTGAGAGACAGTGTTGGACAGGGAGACAGCTGAGACAGTGTTGGACAGGGATACAGCTGAGAGACAGTGTTGGACAGGGAGACAGTGTTGGACAGGGAGACAGTGTTGGACAGGGATACAGCTGAGAGACAGTGTTGGACAGGGAGACAGTGTTGGACAGGGAGACAGCTGAGACAGTGTTGGACAGGGATACAGCTGAGACAGTGTTGGACAGGGAGACAGCTGAGACAGTGTTGGACAGGGAGACAGTGTTGGACAGGGATACAGCTGAGAGACAGTGTTGGACAGGGATACAGCTGAGACAGTGTTGGACAGGGATACAGTGTTGGACAGGGATACAGCTGAGAGACAGTGTTGGACAGGGAGACAGTGTTGGACAGGGAGACAGTGTTGGACAGGGATACAGCTGAGACAGTGTTGGACAGGGATACAGCTGAGACAGTGTTGGACAGAGATACAGTGTTGGACAGGGATACAGCTGAGAGACAGTGTTGGACAGGGAGACAGCTGAGACAGTGTTGGACAGGGATACAGCTGAGAGACAGTGTTGGACAGGGAGACAGTGTTGGACAGGGAGACAGTGTTGGACAGGGATACAGCTGAGAGACAGTGTTGGACAGGGAGACAGTGTTGGACAGGGAGACAGCTGAGACAGTGTTGGACAGGGATACAGCTGAGACAGTGTTGGACAGGGAGACAGCTGAGACAGTGTTGGACACGGAGACAGCTGAGACAGTGTTGGACAGGGATACAGCTGAGACAGTGTTGGACAGGGAGACAGCTGAGACAGTGTTGGACAGGGAGACAGCTGAGACAGTGTTGGACAGGGATACAGCTGAGAGACAGTGTTGGACAGGGAGACAGTGTTGGACAGGGATACAGCTGAGACAGTGTTGGACAGGGATAAAGCTGAGACAGTGTTGGACAGGGATACAGTGTTGGACAGGGAGACAGTGTTGGACAGGGATACAGCTGAGAGACAGTGTTGGACAGGGAGACAGTGTTGGACAGGGATACAGCTGAGAGACAGTGTTGGACAGGGATACAGCTGAGACAGTGTTGGACAGGGATAAAGCTGAGACAGTGTTGGACAGGGATACAGTGTTGGACAGGGAGACAGTGTTGGACAGGGATACAGCTGAGAGACAGTGTTGGACAGGGAGACAGTGTTGGACAGGGAGACAGTGTTGGACAGGGATACAGCTGAGAGACAGTGTTGGACAGGGAGACAGTGTTGGACAGGGATACAGCTGAGACAGTGTTGGACAGGGAGACAGCTGAGAGACAGTGTTGGACAGGGAGACAGTGTTGGACAGGGATACAGCTGAGAGACAGTGTTGGACAGGAAGACAGTGTTGGACAGGGATACAGTGTTGGACAGGAAGACAGTGTTGGACAGGGATACAGCTGAGACAGTGTTGGACAGGGATACAGTGTTGGACAGGGATACAGCTGAGACAGTGTTGGACAGGGAGACAGTGTTGGACAGGGAGACAGTGTTGGACAGGGAGACAGTGTTGGACAGGGAGACAGCTGAGAGACAGTGTTGGACAGGGAGACAGTGTTGGACAGGGAGACAGTGTTGGACAGGGAGACAGTGTTGGACAGGGAGACAGAACATCATATGGCTCAGTTGGTGCCGTCGTCCAATGCTATGATGCATTGACTGTATTGTCAAGAAATACATTTGATCAGGAATATATAGAGTTGTGAGGATCTTCGGCCCTAATACTTGATCTACAGGCTGCTGTTGAGTCTCTCAGCTCAGTTAACTGTTGGAACGGATACACAGAGTGTGTCAATAATGACTTCCTCTGCTTTGGCTGACTGCCTCCTCATCCTCCCCTCCTCAGTAACACAGCTCTCTGCTGTGGTTGACTGCCTACTCATCCTCCTCTCCTCAGTAACACAGCTCTCTGCTGTGGTTGACTGCCTACTCATCCTCCCCTCCTCAGTAACACAGCTCTCTACTGTGGTTGAATGTCTACTCATCCTCCCCTCCTCAGTAACACAGCTCTCTGCTGTGGCTGACTGCCTACTCATCCTCCTCATCCTCTTCTCCTTAGTAACACAGCTCTCTGCTGGACTGATGCTCAGCTTCCTCTCCTCAGTAACACAGCTCTCTACTGTGGTTGAATGTCTACTCATCCTCCCCTCCTCAGTAACACAGCTCTCTCCTGGACTGATGCTCAGCTTCCTCTCCTCAGTAACACAGCTCTCTACTGTGGTTGAATGTCTACTCATCCTCCTCATCCTCTTCTCCTTAGTAACACAGCTCTCTACTGGACTGATGCTCAGCTTCCTCTCCTCAGTAACACAGCTCTCTACTGTGGTTGAATGTCTACCCATCCTCCCCTCCTCAGTAACACAGCTCTCTGCTGATGACTGATGCTCTCTAGTGGTTGAATGTCTTCCCTCTCCTCTGTAACACAGCTCTCTACTGTGGTTGACTGTCTACTCAGTAACACAGCTCCTGCTGTGGCTGACTCTCCTCAGTAAGTAACACAGCTCTCTGCTGGACTGATGGTTGACTGCCTCCTCATGCCAGCTCCTCTCCTCAGTAACACAGCTCTCTGCTGTGGCTGATCCTCCTCTCCTCAGACAGCTGATATCACAAAGTGCTGTACAGAAACCCAGCCTAAAACCCCAAACAGCCTCCTCCAGCCTCCTCTCCTCAGTAACACAGCTCTCTGCTGGACTGATGCTCAGCTTCCTCTCCTCAGTAACACAGCTCTCTGCTAGACTGATGCTCAGCTTCCTCTCCTCAGTAACACAGCTCTCTGCTGTGGTTGACTGCCTCCTCATCCTCCTCTCCTCAGTAACAATCAATCAATCAAATGTATTTATATAGCCTAAAACCCCAAACAGCAGTAACACAGCTCCCTAGAAAGGCCAAAACCTAGGAAGAAACCTAGAGAGGAACCAGGCTATGTGGGGTGGTCAGTCCTCTTCTGGCTGTGCCGGTGGATTATAACAGAACATGGCCAAGATGTTCAAATGTTCATAAATGACCAGCATGGTCGAATAATAACAAGGCAGAACAGTTGAAACTGGAGCAGCAGCACGGCCAGGTGGACTGGGGACAGCAAGGAGTCATCATGTCAGGTAGTCCTGGGGCACGGTCCTAGGGCTCAGGTCAGTAACACAGCTCTCTACTCGACTGATGCTCATCCTCCCCTCCTCAGTAACACAGCTCTCTACTAGACTGATGCTGAGCTTCCTCTCCTCAGTAACACAGCTCTCTATACTAGACTGATGCTGAGCTTCCTCTCCTCAGTAACACAGCTCTCTGCTGGACTGATGCTCAGCTTCCTCTCCTCAGTAACACAGCTCTCTGCTGGACTGATGCTCAGCTTCCTCTCCTCAGTAACACAGCTCTCTGCTGGACTGATGCTCAGCTTCCTCTCCTCAGTAACACAGCTCTCTGCTGGACTGATGCTCAGCTTCCTCTCCTCAGTAACACAGCTCTCTACTAGACTGCCTCCTCATCCTCCCCTCCTTAGTAACACAGCTCTCTACTGTGGTTGAATGTCTACTCATCCTCCCCTCCTCAGTAACACAGCTCTCTGCTGTGGTTGACTGCCTCCTCATCCTCCTCTCCTCAGTAACACAGCTCTCTACTAGACTGCCTCCTCATCCTCCCCTCCTTAGTAACACAGCTCTCTCATGGACAGATCAGATAGATATCCTGATTCCTATTGGCTGATGCTGGATGGATGAAGTCAAGTGACATCCTTGTGTCTGTTAGTTAATATAGCATAATACTTTATACTCATATCCCATTGGCTGGCTGTGTCTCAGCTCATTTTCCATTGGCTGGCTGTGTGTCAGCTCATAGCCCATTGGCTGGCTGTGTGTCAGCTCATAGCCCATTGGCTGTCTGTGTGTCAGCTCACCATCTTGGAGTATCTAGGTCTGTGTGATGTATGTCTGGGTAGATGTCATGTCTCTGCCATCTGATTAACTCCGATAATAACTCTGTAGTCCTCCTGAGAGACAGAGGCTTTTAATACCTGCACCAGTTCATCACGGCCTCGATGACGAAGGCTGAGTCCCAGACGGTACCTTATCCTGATGTAGTGTCCTGTTCTGGACCAGGGTTCTGAGGGATGGGCTGCCGGTCCTGATGTAGTGTACTGTTCTGGACCAGGGTTCTGGTTGATGGGCTGCCGGTCCTGATATAGTGTATTATTCTGGACCAGGGTTCTGGGGGATGGGCTGCCGGTCCTGATATAGTGTATTATTCTGGACCAGGGTTCTGGGGGATGGGCTGCCGGTCCTGATATAGTGTATTATTCTGGACCAGGGTTCTGGGGGATGGGCTGCCGGTCCTGATATAGTGTATTATTCTGGACCAGGGTTCTGAGGGATGGGCTGCCGGTCCTGATATAGTGTATTATTCTGGACCAGGCTTCTGAGGGATGGGCTGACCAGGGTTCTGGGGGATGGGCTGCCGTTCCTGATGTAGTGTCCTGTTCTGGACCAGGGTTCTGAGGGATGGGCTGACCAGGGTTCTGAGGGATGGGCTGACCAGGGTTCTGGGGGATGGGCTGACCAGGGTTCTGAGGGATGGGCTGACCAGGGTTCTGGGGGATGGGCTGCCGTTCCTGATGTAGTGTCCTGTTCTGGACCAGGGTTCTGGGGGATGGGCTGACCACACACACACACACACACACACACACACACACACACACACACACACACACACACACACACACACACACACACACACACACACACACACACACACACACACACACACACACACACACACACACACACACACACACACACACACACACACACACACACACAGCCCAACAGAACCATGCTGTTAGTCGGTCTTGCTTGCTGACCCCTGTAATGAGATCTGTTCTTGTTCCACTTATAAAGGAACTAGATGAGAGAGAAAGTGCAGAGAGAAAGTGTCCCAGTCAGCAGTCATCGTTCTGTCTGTCATCTGCTGTTTAGAGGTTACAGAGTTCTGTTCTGTCTGTCATCTGCTGTTTAGAGGTTACAGAGTTCTGTTCTGTCTGTCATCTGCTGTTTAGAGGTTACAGAGTTCTGTTCTGTCTGTCATCTGCTGTTTAGAGGTTAGAGTTCTGTTCTGTCTGTCATCTGCTGTTTAGAGGTTACATAGTTCTGTTCTGTCTGTCATCTGCTGTTTAGAGGTTACAGAGTTCTGTTCTGTCTGTCATCTGCTGTTTAGAGGTTACAGAGTTCTGTTCTGTCTGTCATCTGCTGTTTAGAGGTTACAGAGTTCTGTTCTGTCTGTCATCTGCTGTTTAGAGGTTACAGAGTTCTGTTCTGTCTGTCATCTGCTGTTTAGAGGTTACAGAGTTCTGTTCTGTCTGTCATCTGCTGTTTAGAGGTTACAGAGTTCTGTTCTGTCTGTCATCTGCTGTTTAGAGGTTACAGAGTTCTGTTCTGTCTGTCATCTGCTGTTTAGAGGTTACAGAGTTCTGTTCTGTCTGTCATCTGCTGTTTAGAGGTTACAGAGTTCTGTTCTGTTGTCATCCTGGTTTGATGAAGCAGCATTTTCACACCTTCACACCTTCACCTCTTGAGCTGAAACAGGAGAGACACACCTCTTGAGCTGAAACAGGAGAGACACACCTCTTGAGCTGAAACAGGAGAGACACACCTCTTTGACTCCAGATAGGAAAGCCGCTGTCACGGACTGTGAAATGTATTGTGATTCTATATGTACTGTGATAACGTGAAAGCACGTTGGCTCACTATTTAAATAGAAGATGGAGAACCAGCTAGCTACTGTATATGATGAAAAGTTTTGGCGCAGGTACAGCCAACTAACGTTAGCTAACGCCACCTACAGTAGCAAATAATCAATACAAAATAAATACCTGGGATTCAAATATTTATATATATCATCTAAAAGTAATATTGTGATATGTAACTATCAACCTCCCCTTCCCCCCTGATCACTGCTACATATCTCCCCATCAGAAACAGCCAATGTCCGTGGTAACAGTCCCCCTAGGACCAGTACCCTCCCTCCCCTGCTCGGCTAGCCAACAGACCGTTACCGTAGCAACCACGGAACATCGGAATGCGCAAGCGTTCTCTCTCAGAATCTTTGCCTTTCCACGGTGTTCTATCCAGGTAGATACATTCTGTTCCTCTCTGACTTCCCTCCTCTCTGACTTCCCTCCTCTCTGACTTCCCTCCTCTCCCCCTCTTCTGACTCTCCCCTTCCCCTCCCTCACACCCACACTGCTCTCCCCTTCTCCCTCCCTCACGCCTGCTCTGCTCTCCATGTTCCTCTCTGACTTCCTTCCTCTCTGACTTCCCTCCTCTCTGACTTCCCTCCTCTCCCTTTCTTCTCACACCCTCCCTCACGCCTGCTCTGCTCTCCATGTTCCTCTCTGACTTCCCTCCTCTCTGACTTCCCTCCTCTCTGACTTCCCTCCTCTCCCTGTTCTGACACCCACACCAGCACATTCTCCCCTTCTCCCTCCCTCACGCCTGCTCTGCTCTCCATGTTCCTCTCTGACTTCCCTCCTCTCTGACTTCCCTCCTCTCCCTCTTCTGACACCCACACCAGCACATTCTCCCCTTCTTCCTCCCTCACGCCTGCTCTGCTCTCCATGTTCCTCTCTCATATGTTCAAGCTAGATATCCCCCTAGGGTTTTAAGAGAATATATTACTTGGCATATCACACAGCCACAGTTTCTCCATATAGATTGTGTGTGTGTGTGTGTGTGTGTGTGTGTGTGTGTGTGTGTGTGTGTGTGTGTGTGTGTGTGTGTGTGTGTGTGTGTACAGGATAATGTTTTAAAACCAACTGGGTGAAAAGTAACATCTGAAACCTGCTAGAAGTAGACTTTGGTTCACAGATTCTGTTTCAGTCAGTAACTGTATACTATTCTAAAACTGATCTGGGATCAGACCAAATATAGCTAATGAAATATAAAGAGGATTCATACTGAGACACTGATCTGGGATCAGACCAAATATAGTTCATACTGTAACTGAAATATAAAGAGGATTCATACTGAGACACTGATCTGGGATCAGACCAAATATAGTGGTAATGAAATATAAAGAGGATTCATACTGAGACACTGATCTGGGATCAGACTGAATATAGTGGTAATGAAATATAAAGAGGATTCATACTGAGACACTGATCTGGGATCAGACCAAATATAGTGGTAATGAAATATAAAGAGGATTCATACTGAGACACTGATCTGGGATCAGGCTGAATATAGAGGTAATGAAATATAAAGAGGATTCATACTGAGACACTGATCTGGGATCAGACCAAATATAGTGGTAATGAAATATAAAGAGGATTCATACTGACTGAGACGCAGATCTATATATATATATATCAGGAGTATTAGTAGTGATGGTCCCTCTACATGACTGGTACTATTATATATATATATATATCAGGAGTATTAGTAGTGATGGTTCCTCTACATGACTGGTACTAATATATATATATATATATATATATATATATATATATATATATATATATATATATATATATATATATATATATATATATATATATATCAGGAGTATTAGTAGTGATGGTCCCTCTACATGACTGGTACTATTATATATATATATATCAGGAGTATTAGTAGTGATGGTTCCTCTACATGACTGGTACTATTATATATATATATATATATATATATCAGGAGTATTAGTAGTGATGGTTCCTCTACATGACTGGTACTATTATATATATATATATATATATATATATATATATATATATATATATATATATATATATATATCAGGAGTATTAGTAGTGATGGTCCCTCTACATGACTGGTACTATTATATATATATATATATATATATCAGGAGTATTAGTAGTGATGGTCCCTCTACATGACTGGTACTATTATATATATATATATATCAGGAGTATTAGTAGTGATGGTTCCTCCACATGACTGGTACTATTATATATATATATATATATATCAGGAGATGGTTCCTCTACATGACTGGTACTATTATATATATATATATATATATATATCAGGAGATGGTTCCTCTACATGACTGGTACTATTATATATACAGTGCCTTGCGAAAGTATTCGGCCCCCTTGAACTTTGCGACCTTTTGCCACATTTCAGGCTTCAAACATAAAGAGATAAAACTGTATTTTTTTGTGAAGAATCAACAACAAGTGGGACACAATCATGAAGTGGAACGACATTTATTGGATATTTCAAACTTTTTTTACAAATCAAAAACTGAAAAATTGGGCGTGCAAAACTTGTTTTTGTCACCACTTGGGTCCATCTTTATTAAACTGTTCTACTTCATCTTTCACCTCTGGGCTTCTTCTTAATCTCCTTTTAATTCATGTCTCTTTCATGGAGCTGTATGTAATGAACCAAACAGTACGGCTTAGAAGGGTTCAACTCCCACTGAGACGTTATGACATAGTCATGACTTCACACGCCAGGCCCCTCATTCCCCTTTAGGGGCTCGTCTTCCCACTAAAATGTCCCGAAATGGGTTCATTGGGTCTCTTCATATTAAGTGGCCTTCTAAATGGTTCTGTTTAGGGGAGCAGAGAAGCCTTGTTGTTAGCAGTGTGCTGCTCCCTGTTTACTGTGGCATCCATTAGGACGCCAGGAGGAACTTCTCCTCCTCCTCCTCTCCTCCTCTCCTCCTCTCCTCCTCTCCTCCTCCTCTCCTCCTCCTCTACCTTTGTTTAGCCTGGTTTTTCTATAAAAGCCACATAATTAAATGTCTGACATCCTCTCCTCCTCTCATCCCCTCCTCCTCTCATCCTCTCATCCTCTCATCCCCCTCTCCTCCTCCTCCCCTCCTCCTCTCATCCTCTCATCCCCCTCCCCTCCTCTCATCCCCCTCTCTCCTCCTCTCCTCCTCTCCTCCCCTCCTCCTCTCATCCCCCCTCTCCTCCTCTCCTCCTCTCATCCCCCTCTCCTCCTCCTTCCCACCTCCTCTCATCACCCCTCATCCCCCCTCCTCCTCTCAACCCCCTCTCATCCTCTTCTCGTTTTCCTATCAAAGCCACATAATTAAATGTCTGACATCCTCTCCTCTTTTCTCTCCCTCTCTTTCTGTCTTTTCCTGTAATAAAGGTGGTGACCATCCCTTTAAGAGCGGCTCCTGTAATAAAGGTGGTTGACCATCCCTTTAAGAGCTGTGTGTGCAGTGTGGATATAGTGTGAATCTGCCCGGAGAGCTGGATTGTGGAGCAGCGAGTGTGTCTCTGCCTGGCACACTCTTCTCACACACACCTTGCCGCAAGCCTGGACAGAGGGACACAGAGACAGCAGCTACCCACTGAGCCTCTCTCCTCCCTGGGCGGTGAGGCCGGACCTCAACCCCCTCCCCCTAGCCAAGGACCAGGAGACCCACCTCTAGAGACCCACAGCAGACCTCAGAGCAATGTGACCACTGACTGAACCAAGCCAGGACCAAACAGGCTGTTATGGATCTGAGAAGAAGAAGGAACAGAAGAAACAGCACGCTGTGAAACCCTGCTGGTCCAGGTACTGTCCTTAACATCTGGTCCAGGACCTGTCCTTAACACCTCCTATAAACCCTGCTGGTCCAGGACCTGTCCTTAACATCTGGTCCAGGACCTGTCCATAACATCTGGTCCAGGACCTGTCCTTAACGTCTGGTCCAGGACCTGTCCATAACATCCCCTCTAAACCCTGCTGGTCCAGGTACTGTCATTAACATCTGGTCCAGGACCTGTCCATAACATCCCCTCTAAACCCTGCTGGTCCAGGTACTGTCATTAACATCTGGTCCAGGACCTGTCCATAACTTCCCCTCTAAACCCTGCTGCTCCAGGACCTGTCCATAACATCTGGTCCAGGACCTGTCCATAACATTCCCTCTAAATATTTTTTAAAGCCTTGGAGCCAGTCTGTTTTTTGCCTATACCTTATAGAATTATCACGCCATGTTTGGCTTGACAATGACAATGGAATAAGCAAACACACATACTGATCTGGGACCAGGCTAGCAAACTTCTATTGGTGTAAAGCAAACACACAGGCTGATCTGGGACCAGGCTAGCAAACATCTATTGGTGTAAAGCAAACACACATACTGATCTGGGACCAGGCTAGAAAACTTCAATTGGTGTAAAGCAAACACAGACTGATCTGGGACCAGGCTAGCAAACATCTATTGGTGTAAAGCAAACACACAGACTGATCTGGGACCAGGCTAGCAAACATCTATTGGTGTAAAGCAAACACACATACTGATCTGGGACCAGGCTAGCAAACATCTATTGGTGTAAAGCAAACACGCATACTGATCTGGGACCAGGCTAGCAAACTTCTATTGGTGTAAAGCAAACACAAAGACTGATCTGGGACCAGGCTAACAAACATCTATTGTCCTACCTGATCATTCCTCATAGTGTCTCTCTGCATAGTGGGAATGCTGCCATGGTTAACAAGGCTAGTGGTCAGATAACTATCTCTCTGCATAGTGGGAACACTACTGTATCACTATGGTTACCAAGGCTAGTGGTCAGATAGTTGTCCCTCTGCATAGTGGGAATGCTGCCATGGTTACCGAGGCTAGTGGTCAGATAGTTATCTCTCTGCATAATGGGAATGCTGCCATGGTTACCGAGGCTAGTGGTCAGATAGTTATCTCTCTGCATAGTGGGAATGCTGCCATGGTTACCGAGGCTAGTGGTCAGATAGTTATCTCTCTGCATAGTGGGAATGCTGCCATGGTTACCGAGGCTAGGCGTCAGATAGTTATCTCTCTACATAGTGGGAATGCTGCCATGGTTACCGAGGCTAGTGGTCAGATAGTTGTCTCTCTGCATAGTGGGAATGCTGCCATGGTTACCGAGGCTAGGCGTCAGATAGTTATCTCTCTACATAGTGGGAATGCTGCCATGGTTACCGAGGCTAGTGGTCAGATAGTTGTCTCTCTGCATAGTGGGAATGCTGCCATGGTTACCGAGGCTAGGCGTCAGATAGTTATCTCTCTACATAGTGGGAATGCTGCCATGGTTACCGAGGCTAGTGGTCAGATAGTTGTCTCTCTGCATAGTGGGAATGCTGCCATGGTTACCGAGGCTAGGCATCAGATAGTTATCTCTCTACATAGTGGGAATGCTGCCATGGTTACCGAGGCTAGTGGTCAGATAGTTGTCTCTCTGCATAGTGGGAATGCTGCCATGGTTACCGAGGCTAGTGGTCAGATAGTTGTCTCTCTGCATAGTGGGAATGCTGCCATGGTTACCGAGGCTAGTGGTCAGATACTTGTCCCTCTGCATAGTGGGAATGCTGCCATGGTTACCGAGGCTAGTGGTCAGATAGTTGTCTCTCTGCATAGTGGGAATGCTGCAATGGTTACCGAGGCTAGTGGTCAGATAGTTATCTCTCTGCATAATGGGAATGCTGCCATGGTTACCGAGGCCAGTGGTCAGATAGTTATCTCTCTGCATAGTGGGAACACTACTGTATCACCATGGTTACCAAGACTAGTGGTCAGATAGTTATCTCTCTGCATAGTGGTAATGCTGCCATGGTTACCAAGGCTAGTGGTCAAATAGTTATCTCTCTGCATAGTGGGAACACTACTGTATCACCACGGTTACCAAGACTAGTGATCAGATAGTTCCTTATGCTGGAGTTTCCTTTGGTTATTATAGAGGAAACTGACAGTACAGGAAATGACATATTACTGAGAACAGTTACTGTAGTGTTGTTGTAACCATATAAATATATTCCACTTATTTCTGCCTCTCCAGTGGCACAGCGGTCTAAAGCACTGCGTTGCAGTGAGGCGTCACTACAGACCCGGGTTCTATCCCAGGCTGTGTCACAGCCGGCCGTGACCGGGAGACCCATGTGGTGGGGCACAATTGTCCCTGCTTATTCCGGGTTACGGAATGGTTTTGGCTGGGCCGGGATTTCCTTGTCCCATGGTGATCTAGCGACTCCTTGTGGCGGGCCGGGAGCCTGCAATCTGACTTTGGTCGCCAGCAGGACGGTGTTTCCTCCGACACATCGGTGCGGCTGGCTTCCGGGTGGGTGAAGCGATGTATGCAGCGATGGGACAAGACTGTAACTACCAATTAGATGTCACGAAATTGGGGAGAAAAAAATATTAAAAGTAGTTTATTTCTATGGTTGAAACCTCACGTGAGTTAAAGTCCTAATGATACCAAGTATACTATTCCAGATAGTTACATACTATTCCACATAGTTACATACTATTCCACATAGTTACATACTATTCCACATAGTTACATACTATTCCACATAGTTACATACTATTCCACATAGTTACATACTATTCCACATAGTTACATACTTAGTTACATACTATTCCACATACTTAGTTACATACTATTCCACATACTTAGTTACATACTATTCCACATAGTTACATACTATTCCACATAGTTACATACTATTCCACATAGTTACATACTATTCCACATAGTTACATACTATTCCACATAGTTACATACTATTCCACATAGTTACATACTATTCCACATAGTTACATACTATTCCACATAGTTACATACTATTCCACATAGTTACATACTATTCCACATAGTTACATACTATTCCACATAGTTACATACTATTCCACATAGTTACATACTATTCCACATAGTTACATACTATTCCACATAGTTACATACTATTCCACATAGTTACATACTATTCCACATAGTTACATACTATTCCACATAGTTACATACTATTCCACATAGTTACATACTATTCCACATAGTTACATACTATTCCACATAGTTACATACTATTCCACATAGTTACATACTATTCCACATAGTTACATACTATTCCACATAGTTACATACTATTCCACATAGTTACATACTATTCCAGATAGTTACATACTATTCCAGATAGTTACATACTATTCCAGGTAGTTACATACTATTCCAGGTAGTTACATACTATTCCAGGTAGTTACATACTATTCCAGGTAGTTACATACTATTCCAGGTAGTTACATATACTATTCCAGGTAGTTACATACTATTCCAGGTAGTTACATACTATTCCAGGTAGTTACATACTATTCCAGGTAGTTACATACTATTCCAGGTAGTTACATACTATTCCAGGTAGTTACATACTATTCCAGGTAGTTACACACTATTCCAGGTAGTTACACACTATTCCAGATAGTTACACACTATTCCAGGTAGTTACACACTATTCCAGGTAGTTACACACTATTCCAGATAGTTACATACTATTCCAGATAGTTACATACTATTCCAGATAGTTACATGCTATTCCAGATAGTTACATGCTATTCCAGATAGTTACATGCTATTCCAGATAGTTACATGCTATTCCAGATAGTTACATGCTATTCCAGATAGTTACATGCTATTCCAGATAGTTACATACTATTCCAGATAGTTACATACTATTCCAGGTAGTTACATACTATTCCAGGTAGTTACATACTATTCCAGGTAGTTACATACTATTCCAGGTAGTTACATACTATTCCAGGTAGTTACATACTATTCCAGGTAGTTACATACTATTCCAGATAGTTACATACTATTCCAGATAGTTACAGATAGTTACATACTATTCCAGATAGTTACATACTATTCCAGATAGTTACATACTATTCCAGGTAGTTACATACTATTCCAGGTAGTTACATACTATTCCAGGTAGTTACATACTATTCCAGGTAGTTACATACTATTCCAGGTAGTTACATACTATTCCAGGTAGTTACATACTATTCCAGGTAGTTACATACTATTCCAGGTAGTTACATACTATTCCAGATAGTTACATACTATTCCAGATAGTTACAGATAGTTACATACTATTCCAGATAGTTACATACTATTCCAGATAGTTACATACTATTCCAGATAGTTACATACTATTCCAGATAGTTACAGATAGTTACATACTATTCCAGATAGTTACATACTATTCCAGATAGTTACATACTATTCCAGATAGTTACATACTATTCCAGATAGTTACATACTATTCCAGATAGTTACATGCTATTCCAGGTAGTTACATGCTATTCCAGATAGTTACATGCTATTCCAGGTAGTTACATACTATTCCAGATAGTTACATGCTATTCCAGGTAGTTACATACTATTCCAGATAGTTACATACTATTCCAGGTAGTTACATGCTATTCCAGGTAGTTACATGCTATTCCATATAGTTACATGCTATTCCAGATAGTTACATGCTATTCCAGATAGTTACAGATAGTTACATACTATTCCAGATAGTTACAGATAGTTACATACTATTCCAGATAGTTACATACTATTCCAGGTAGTTACATACTATTCCAGATAGTTACAGATAGTTACATACTATTCCAGATAGTTACATACTATTCCAGATAGTTACATGCTATTCCAGATAGTTACATACTATTCCAGATAGTTACATGCTATTCCAGATAGTTACATACTATTCCAGGTAGTTACATACTATTCCACATAGTTACATACTATTCCAGGTAGTTACATACTATTCCAGGTAGTTACAGATAGTTACATACTATTCCAGATAGTTACATACTATTCCAGATAGTTACATACTATTCCAGATAGTTACATACTATTCCAGATAGTTACATACTATTCCAGATAGTTACATGCTATTCCAGGTAGTTACATACTATTCCAGATAGTTACATACTATTCCAGATAGTTACATACTATTCCAGATAGTTACATACTATTCCAGATAGTTACATACTATTCCAGATAGTTACATACTATTCCAGATAGTTACATGCTATTCCAGGTAGTTACATACTATTCCAGATAGTTACATGCTATTCCATATAGTTACATGCTATTCCAGATAGTTACATGCTATTCCAGATAGTTACAGATAGTTACATACTATTCCAGATAGTTACAGATAGTTACATACTATTCCAGATAGTTACATACTATTCCAGATAGTTACATACTATTCCAGATAGTTACAGATAGTTACATACTATTCCAGATAGTTACATACTATTCCAGGTAGTTACATACTATTCCAGATAGTTACATACTATTCCAGATAGTTACATACTATTCCAGATAGTTACATGCTATTCCAGATAGTTACATACTATTCCAGGTAGTTACATACTATTCCACATAGTTACATACTATTCCAGGTAGTTACATACTATTCCAGGTAGTTACAGATAGTTACATACTATTCCAGATAGTTACAGATAGTTACATACTATTCCAGATAGTTACATACTATTCCAGGTAGTTACATACTATTCCAGATAGTTACATACTATTCCAGGTAGTTACATACTATTCCAGATAGTTACATACTATTCCAGATAGTTACATACTATTCCAGATAGTTACATACTATTCCAGGTAGTTACATACTATTCCAGGTAGTTACATACTATTCCAGGTAGTTACACACTATTCCAGGTAGTTACATACTATTCCAGATAGTTACATACTATTCCAGATAGTTACATACTATTCCAGGTAGTTACATACTATTCCAGGTAGTTACATACTATTCCAGGTAGTTACATGCTATTCCAGATAGTTACATACTATTCCAGGTAGTTACATACTATTCCAGGTAGTTACATACTATTCCAGGTAGTTACATACTATTCCAGGTAGTTACATACTATTCCAGGTAGTTACATACTATTCCAGATAGTTACATACTATTCCAGATAGTTACATACTATTCCAGATAGTTACATACTATTCCAGATAGTTACAGATAGTTACATACTATTCCAGATAGTTACATACTATTCCAGATAGTTACATACTATTCCAGATAGTTACATACTATTCCAGATAGTTACATACTATTCCAGATAGTTACAGATAGTTACATACTATTCCAGATAGTTACATACTATTCCAGATAGTTACATACTATTCCAGATAGTTACATACTATTCCAGATAGTTACATGCTATTCCAGGTAGTTACATACTATTCCAGGTAGTTACATACTATTCCAGATAGTTACATGCTATTCCAGGTAGTTACATACTATTCCAGATAGTTACATACTATTCCAGATAGTTACATACTATTCCAGATAGTTACATGCTATTCCAGGTAGTTACATACTATTCCAGATAGTTACATACTATTCCATATAGTTACATGCTATTCCATATAGTTACATGCTATTCCAGATAGTTACATGCTATTCCAGATAGTTACAGATAGTTACATACTATTCCAGATAGTTACAGATAGTTACATACTATTCCAGATAGTTACATACTATTCCAGGTAGTTACATACTATTCCAGATAGTTACAGATAGTTACATACTATTCCAGATAGTTACATACTATTCCAGGTAGTTACATACTATTCCAGATAGTTACATACTATTCCAGATAGTTACATGCTATTCCAGATAGTTACATGCTATTCCAGGTAGTTACATACTATTCCACATAGTTACATACTATTCCAGGTAGTTACATACTATTCCAGGTAGTTACAGATAGTTACATACTATTCCAGATAGTTACATACTATTCCAGATAGTTACATACTATTCCAGATAGTTACATACTATTCCAGATAGTTACATACTATTCCAGATAGTTACATACTATTCCAGATAGTTACATACTATTCCAGATAGTTACATACTATTCCAGATAGTTACATACTATTCCAGATAGTTACATGCTATTCCAGGTAGTTACATACTATTCCAGATAGTTACATGCTATTCCATATAGTTACATGCTATTCCAGATAGTTACATGCTATTCCAGATAGTTACAGATAGTTACATACTATTCCAGATAGTTACAGATAGTTACATACTATTACAGATAGTTACATACTATTCCAGGTAGTTACATACTATTCCAGATAGTTACAGATAGTTACATACTATTCCACATACTTAGTTACATACTATTCCACATAGTTACATACTATTCCACATAGTTACATACTATTCCACATAGTTACATACTATTCCACATAGTTACATACTATTCCACATAGTTACATACTATTCCACATAGTTACATACTATTCCACATAGTTACATACTATTCCACATAGTTACATACTATTCCACATAGTTACATACTATTCCACATAGTTACATACTATTCCACATAGTTACATACTATTCCACATAGTTACATACTATTCCACATAGTTACATACTATTCCACATAGTTACATACTATTCCACATAGTTACATACTATTCCACATAGTTACATACTATTCCACATAGTTACATACTATTCCACATAGTTACATACTATTCCACATAGTTACATACTATTCCACATAGTTACATACTATTCCACATAGTTACATACTATTCCACATAGTTACATACTATTCCACATAGTTACATACTATTCCACATAGTTACATACTATTCCACATAGTTACATACTATTCCAGATAGTTACATACTATTCCAGATAGTTACATACTATTCCAGATAGTTACATACTATTCCAGGTAGTTACATACTATTCCAGGTAGTTACATACTATTCCAGGTAGTTACATACTATTCCAGGTAGTTACATACTATTCCAGGTAGTTACATACTATTCCAGGTAGTTACATACTATTCCAGGTAGTTACATACTATTCCAGGTAGTTACATACTATTCCAGGTAGTTACACACTATTCCAGGTAGTTACACACTATTCCAGATAGTTACACACTATTCCAGGTAGTTACACACTATTCCAGGTAGTTACACACTATTCCAGATAGTTACATACTATTCCAGATAGTTACATACTATTCCAGATAGTTACATACTATTCCAGATAGTTACATGCTATTCCAGATAGTTACATGCTATTCCAGATAGTTACATGCTATTCCAGATAGTTACATGCTATTCCAGATAGTTACATGCTATTCCAGATAGTTACATACTATTCCAGGTAGTTACATACTATTCCAGGTAGTTACATACTATTCCAGGTAGTTACATACTATTCCAGGTAGTTACATACTATTCCAGGTAGTTACATACTATTCCAGGTAGTTACATACTATTCCAGGTAGTTACATACTATTCCAGGTAGTTACATACTATTCCAGATAGTTACAGATAGTTACATACTATTCCAGATAGTTACATACTATTCCAGATAGTTACATACTATTCCAGGTAGTTACATACTATTCCAGGTAGTTACATACTATTCCAGGTAGTTACATACTATTCCAGGTAGTTACATACTATTCCAGGTAGTTACATACTATTCCAGGTAGTTACATACTATTCCAGGTAGTTACATACTATTCCAGATAGTTACATACTATTCCAGATAGTTACAGATAGTTACATACTATTCCAGATAGTTACATACTATTCCAGATAGTTACATACTATTCCAGATAGTTACATACTATTCCAGATAGTTACAGATAGTTACATACTATTCCAGATAGTTACATACTATTCCAGATAGTTACATACTATTCCAGATAGTTACATACTATTCCAGATAGTTACATACTATTCCAGATAGTTACATGCTATTCCAGGTAGTTACATGCTATTCCAGATAGTTACATGCTATTCCAGGTAGTTACATACTATTCCAGATAGTTACATGCTATTCCAGGTAGTTACATACTATTCCAGATAGTTACATACTATTCCAGGTAGTTACATGCTATTCCAGGTAGTTACATGCTATTCCATATAGTTACATGCTATTCCAGATAGTTACATGCTATTCCAGATAGTTACAGATAGTTACATACTATTCCAGATAGTTACAGATAGTTACATACTATTCCAGATAGTTACATACTATTCCAGGTAGTTACATACTATTCCAGATAGTTACAGATAGTTACATACTATTCCAGATAGTTACATACTATTCCAGATAGTTACATGCTATTCCAGATAGTTACATACTATTCCAGATAGTTACATGCTATTCCAGATAGTTACATACTATTCCAGGTAGTTACATACTATTCCACATAGTTACATACTATTCCAGGTAGTTACATACTATTCCAGGTAGTTACAGATAGTTACATACTATTCCAGATAGTTACATACTATTCCAGATAGTTACATACTATTCCAGATAGTTACATACTATTCCAGATAGTTACATACTATTCCAGATAGTTACATGCTATTCCAGGTAGTTACATACTATTCCAGATAGTTACATACTATTCCAGATAGTTACATACTATTCCAGATAGTTACATACTATTCCAGATAGTTACATACTATTCCAGATAGTTACATACTATTCCAGATAGTTACATGCTATTCCAGGTAGTTACATACTATTCCAGATAGTTACATGCTATTCCATATAGTTACATGCTATTCCAGATAGTTACATGCTATTCCAGATAGTTACAGATAGTTACATACTATTCCAGATAGTTACAGATAGTTACATACTATTCCAGATAGTTACATACTATTCCAGATAGTTACATACTATTCCAGATAGTTACAGATAGTTACATACTATTCCAGATAGTTACATACTATTCCAGGTAGTTACATACTATTCCAGATAGTTACATACTATTCCAGATAGTTACATACTATTCCAGATAGTTACATGCTATTCCAGATAGTTACATACTATTCCAGGTAGTTACATACTATTCCACATAGTTACATACTATTCCAGGTAGTTACATACTATTCCAGGTAGTTACAGATAGTTACATACTATTCCAGATAGTTACAGATAGTTACATACTATTCCAGATAGTTACATACTATTCCAGGTAGTTACATACTATTCCAGATAGTTACATACTATTCCAGGTAGTTACATACTATTCCAGATAGTTACATACTATTCCAGATAGTTACATACTATTCCAGATAGTTACATACTATTCCAGGTAGTTACATACTATTCCAGGTAGTTACATACTATTCCAGGTAGTTACACACTATTCCAGGTAGTTACATACTATTCCAGATAGTTACATACTATTCCAGATAGTTACATACTATTCCAGGTAGTTACATACTATTCCAGGTAGTTACATGCTATTCCAGATAGTTACATACTATTCCAGGTAGTTACATACTATTCCAGGTAGTTACATACTATTCCAGGTAGTTACATACTATTCCAGGTAGTTACATACTATTCCAGGTAGTTACATACTATTCCAGATAGTTACATACTATTCCAGATAGTTACATACTATTCCAGATAGTTACATACTATTCCAGATAGTTACAGATAGTTACATACTATTCCAGATAGTTACATACTATTCCAGATAGTTACATACTATTCCAGATAGTTACATACTATTCCAGATAGTTACATACTATTCCAGATAGTTACAGATAGTTACATACTATTCCAGATAGTTACATACTATTCCAGATAGTTACATACTATTCCAGATAGTTACATACTATTCCAGATAGTTACATGCTATTCCAGGTAGTTACATACTATTCCAGGTAGTTACATACTATTCCAGATAGTTACATGCTATTCCAGGTAGTTACATACTATTCCAGATAGTTACATACTATTCCAGATAGTTACATACTATTCCAGATAGTTACATGCTATTCCAGGTAGTTACATACTATTCCAGATAGTTACATACTATTCCATATAGTTACATGCTATTCCATATAGTTACATGCTATTCCAGATAGTTACATGCTATTCCAGATAGTTACAGATAGTTACATACTATTCCAGATAGTTACAGATAGTTACATACTATTCCAGATAGTTACATACTATTCCAGGTAGTTACATACTATTCCAGATAGTTACAGATAGTTACATACTATTCCAGATAGTTACATACTATTCCAGGTAGTTACATACTATTCCAGATAGTTACATACTATTCCAGATAGTTACATGCTATTCCAGATAGTTACATGCTATTCCAGGTAGTTACATACTATTCCACATAGTTACATACTATTCCAGGTAGTTACATACTATTCCAGGTAGTTACAGATAGTTACATACTATTCCAGATAGTTACATACTATTCCAGATAGTTACATACTATTCCAGATAGTTACATACTATTCCAGATAGTTACATACTATTCCAGATAGTTACATACTATTCCAGATAGTTACATACTATTCCAGATAGTTACATACTATTCCAGATAGTTACATGCTATTCCAGGTAGTTACATACTATTCCAGATAGTTACATGCTATTCCATATAGTTACATGCTATTCCAGATAGTTA
Organism: Oncorhynchus gorbuscha; assembly: GCF_021184085.1. Classification (NCBI taxonomy): domain Eukaryota; kingdom Metazoa; phylum Chordata; class Actinopteri; order Salmoniformes; family Salmonidae; genus Oncorhynchus; species Oncorhynchus gorbuscha. The sequence continues at coordinate 61,161 of NW_025745832.1, forward strand.
CATGCTATTCCAGATAGTTACAGATAGTTACATACTATTCCAGATAGTTACAGATAGTTACATACTATTACAGATAGTTACATACTATTCCAGGTAGTTACATACTATTCCAGATAGTTACAGATAGTTACATACTATTCCAGATAGTTACATACTATTCCAGGTAGTTACATACTATTCCAGATAGTTACATACTATTCCAGATAGTTACATGCTATTCCAGATAGTTACATACTATTCCAGGTAGTTACATACTATTCCACATAGTTACATACTATTCCAGGTAGTTACATACTATTCCAGGTAGTTACAGATAGTTACATACTATTCCAGATAGTTACAGATAGTTACATACTATTCCAGATAGTTACATACTATTCCAGGTAGTTACATACTATTCCAGATAGTTACATACTATTCCAGATAGTTACATGCTATTCCAGATAGTTACATACTATTCCAGGTAGTTACATACTATTCCACATAGTTACATACTATTCCAGGTAGTTACATACTATTCCAGGTAGTTACATGCTATTCCATATAGTTACATGCTATTCCACATAGTTACATACTATTCCAGGTAGTTACATACTATTCCAGGTAGTTACAGATAGTTACATACTATTCCAGATAGTTACAGATAGTTACATACTATTCCAGGTTGTTACATACTATTCCAGGTAGTTACATACTATTCCAGATAGTTACATACTATTCCAGGTAGTTACATACTATTCCAGGTAGTTACATACTATTCCAGATAGTTACAGATAGTTACATACTATTCCAGATAGTTACATACTATTCCAGGTAGTTACATACTATTCCAGATAGTTACATACTATTCCAGATAGTTACATGCTATTCCAGATAGTTACATACTATTCCAGGTAGTTACATACTATTCCACATAGTTACATACTATTCCAGGTAGTTACATACTATTCCAGGTAGTTACATGCTATTCCATATAGTTACATGCTATTCCAGATAGTTACATGCTATTCCAGATAGTTACATACTATTCCAGGTAGTAACATACTATTCCACATAGTTACATACTATTCCACATAGTTACATACTATTCCACATAGTTACATACTATTCCAGGTAGTTACATACTATTCCAGGTAGTTACATACTATTCCAGGTAGTTACATACTATTCCAGATAGTTACATACTATTCCAGATAGTTACATACTATTCCAGGTAGTTACAAACTATTCCAGATAGTTACATGCTATTCCAGATAGTTACATGCTATTCCAGATAGTTACATACTATTCCAGGTGGTTACATACTATTCCAGATAGTTACATACTATTCCAGGTGGTTACATACTATTCCAGGTAGTTACATACTATTCTACATAGTTACATACTATTCCACATAGTTACATGCTATTCCAGGTAGTTACATACTATTCCAGGTAGTTACATACTATTCCACATAGTTACATACTATTCCACATAGTTACATACTATTCCACATAGTCACATACTATTCCAGGTAGTTACATACTATTCCAGGTAGTTACATACTATTCCAGATAGTTACATACTATTCCAGATAGTTACATACTATTCCAGGTAGTTACATACTATTCCAGATAGTTACATACTATTCCAGGTTGTTACATACTATTCCAGATAGTTACATACTATTCTACATAGTTACATACTATTCCACATAGTTACATGCTATTCCAGGTAGTTACATACTATTCCAGGTAGTTACATACTATTCCACATAGTTACATACTATTCCACATAGTCACATACTATTCCAGGTAGTTACATACTATTCCAGGTAGTTACATACTATTCCAGGTTGTTACATACTATTCCAGATAGTTACATACTATTCCAGGTAGTTACATACTATTCCAGATAGTTACATACTATTCCAGGTTGTTACATACTATTCCAGATAGTTACATACTATTCCAGATAGTTACATACTATTCCAGGTTGTTACATACTATTCCAGGTAGTTACATACTATTCCAGATAGTTACATACTATTCCAGGTAGTTACATACTATTCCAGATAGTTACATACTATTCCAGATAGTTACATGCTATTCCAGATAGTTACAAACTATTCCAGATAGTTAGTCAGGTAACGATTTGACTGAGAACATACGAGATGTTTACCTTGTGACTTTGTTCTCAATCATTTATAATAGCGTGTGTAAGAAGTATACATTTTCATAATGTCTTCCTGTTTACATTCCCGGGAACATTTCCAGCGCGTTGATATTTTACGTGTTTACAGACTGATCTGCCTCGTGTGTAATGTGAAACGTCTCTGTCAGGAACACGGCGGTCGGGGAGGGAAGTGGAAATGAAATGTAATTCATTCTGCAGAACAGCTACAAGGTTAGATTAGATTAGACTGCCTTAAATGGATGTAATCCCAATGTTGTTCTGCAATCTGTCTCACCTCTGTCTGTGTGTGTGTGTGTGTGTGTGTGTGTGTGTGTGTGTGTGTGTGTGTGTGTGTGTGTGTGTGTGTGTGTGTGTGTGTGTGTGTGTGTGTGTGTGTGTGTGTGTGTGTGTGTGTGTGTGTGTGTGTGTGTGTGTGTGTGTTTTGTGTGTCTGTGTGTGTGTTTGTGTGTCTGTGTGTGTTTTGTGTGTGTGTGTGTGTCTCTGTGTGTGTGTGTGTGTGTGTGTGTGTGTGTGTGTGTGCCTGTGTCTGTGTCTGTGTCTGTGTCTGTGTCTGTGTCTGTGTGTGTGTGTGTCTGTGTGTGTGTGTGTGTGTGTGTGTGTGTGTGTGGGTCCCAGGCATCATCATATTGCGGTCACCAGAGCTGATCCAGTTTACTGACTGTGTGATATTAAAACAGAGGGGTGAGGGAGGGACGATGGGGGAGAAAGAGAGACATCAAGAGAGACAGGGACAGAGACAGAGACATCGAGAGAGACAGGGACAGAGACAGGGACAGAGACAGGGACATAGACAGAGACAGAGACATCGAGAGAGACAGAGACATGGACAGAGACAGAGAAAGAGACATCGAGAGAGACAGAGACATGGACAGAGACAGAGACATGGACAGAGACAGAGACATGGACAGAGAGAGAGACAGGGACAGAGAGACAGGGACAGAGAGAGAGACAGGGACAGAGACAGAGACATGGACAGAGACAGAGACATGGACAGAGACAGAGACATGGACAGAGACGGAGACAGGGACAGGGACAGAAAAAGTATGTGCTGCATAGGCTATCCAGAGTTGTTTTCAAGTTGGGGTTGGGGCTGTCTCTGTCTCTCCTCCTGATGTCCTGGGCCTCTGTCTCTCTCCTCCTGATGTCCTGTTGGGTCTCTGTCTCTCTGCTCCTGATGTCCTGTTGGGTCTCTGTCTCTCTCCTCCTGATGTCCTGTTGGGTCTCTGTCTCTCCTCCTGATGTCCTGGGTCTCTGTCTCTCTCCTCCTGATGTCCTGGGCCTCTGTCTCTCTCCTCCTGATGTCCTGGGCCTCTGTCTCTCTCCCTCTGATGTCCTGTTGGGTCTCTGTCTCTCTCCTCCTGATGTCCTGTTGGGTCTCTGTCTCTCTCCTCCTGATGTCCTGTTGGGTCTCTGTCTCTCTCCTCCTGATGTCCTGGGCCTCTGTCTCTCTCCTCCTGATGTCCTGTTGGGCCTCTGTCTCTCTCCTCCTGATGTCCTGTTGGGCCTCTGTCTCTCTCCTCCTGATGTCCTGGGCCTCTGTCTCTCCTCCTGATGTCCTGGGCCTCAGTCTCTCCTCCTGATGTCCTGGGCCTCTGTCTCTCCTCCTGATGTCCTGGGCCTCTGTCTCTCCTCCTGATGTCCTGGGCCTCTGTCTCTCTCCTCCTGATGTCCTGTTGGGTCTCTGTCTCTCTCCTCCTGATGTCCTGGGTCTCTGTCTCTCTCCTCCTGATGTCCTGGGTCTCTGTCTCTCTCCTCCTGATGTCCTGGGCCTCTGTCTCTCTCCTCCTGATGTCCTGTTGGGCCTCTGTCTCTCTCCTCCTGATGTCCTGTTGGGTCTCTGTCTCTCTCCTCCTGATGTCCTGTTGGGTCTCTGTCTCCCTCCTCCTGATGTCCTGGGTCTCTGTCTCTCTCCTCCTGATGTCCTGGGCCTCTGTCTCTCTCCTCCTGATGTCCTGTTGGGCCTCTGTCTCTCTCCTCCTGATGTCCTGGGCCTCTGTCTCTCCTCCTGATGTCCTGGGCCTCTGTCTCTCCTCCTGATGTCCTGGGCCTCTGTCTCTCCTCCTGATATCCTGGGCCTCTGTCTCTCCTCCTGATATCCTGGGCCTCTGTCTCTCCTCCTGATATCCTGGGCCTCTGTCTCTCTCCTCCTGATGTCCTGTTGGGCCTCTGTCTCTCCTTCTGATGTCCTGTTGGGCCTCTGTCTCTCCTCCTGATGTCCTGGGCCTCAGTCTCTCCTCCTGATATCCTGGGCCTCTGTCTCTCTCCTCCCGATGTCCTGGGCCTCTGTCTCTCTCCTCCTGATGTCCTGTTGGGCCTCTGTCTCTCTCCTCCTGATGTCCTGGGCCTCTGTCTCTCCTCCTGATGTCCTGGGCCTCAGTCTCTCCTCCTGATATCCTGGGCCTCAGTCTCTCTCCTCCTGATGTCCTGTTGGGCCTCTGTCTCTCCTTCTGATGTCCTGTTGGGCCTCTGTCTCTCTCCTCCTGATGTCCTGGGCCTCTGTCTCTCCTCCTGATGTCCTGGGCCTCAGTCTCTCCTCCTGATGTCCTGGGCCTCAGTCTCTCCTCCTGATGTCCTGGGCCTCTGTCTCTCCTCCTGATGTCCTTTTGGGCCTCTGTCTCTCTCCTCCTCCTGGGCCTCTGTCTCTCTCCTCCTGATGTCCTTTTGGGCCTCTGTCTCTCTCCTCCTGATGTCCTGTTGGGCCTCTGTCTCTCCTCCTGATGTCCTGGGTCTCTGTCTCTCTCCTCCTGATGTCCTGGGCCTCTGTCTCTCTCCTCCTGATGTCCTGTTGGGCCTCTGTCTCTCTCCTCCTGATGTCCTGCTGGGCCTCTGTCTCTCTCCTCCTGATGTCCTGTTGGGTCTCTGTCTCTCTCCTCCTGATGTCCTGGGTCTCTGTCTCTCTCCTCCTGATGTCCTGGGCCTCTGTCTCTCTCCTCCTGATGTCCTGTTGGGCCTCTGTCTCTCTCCTCCTGATGTCCTGGGCCTCTGTCTCTCTCCTCCTGATGTCCTGGGCCTCTGTCTCTCTCCTCCTGATGTCCTGTTGGGCCTCTGTCTCTCTCCTCCTGATGTCCTGGGCCTCTGTCTCTCTCCTCCTGATGTCCTGATGGGCCTCTGTCTCTCTCCTCCTGATGTCCTGATGTCCTGTTGGGTCTCTGTCTCTCTCCTCCTGATGTCCTGTTGGGTCTCTGTCTCTCTCCTCCTGATGTCCTGGGCCTCTGTCTCTCTCCTCCTGATGTCCTGGGCCTCTGTCTCTCCTCCTGATGTCCTGTTGGGTCTCTGTCTCTCTCCTCCTGATGTCCTGGGCCTCTGTCTCTCTCCTCCTGATGTCCTGGGCCTCTGTCTCTCCTCCTGATGTCCTGTTGGGTCTCTGTCTCTCTCCTCCTGATGTCCTGTTGGGCCTCTGTCTCTCTCCCCCTATTGTCCTCCTGATGATGTCCTGTTGGGTCTCTGTCTCTCTCCTCCTGATGTGCTGTTGGGCCTCTGTCTCTCTCCTCCTGATGTCCTGTTGGGTCTCTGTCTCTCTCCTCCTGATGTCCTGTTGGGCCTCTGTCTCTCTCCTCCTGATGTCCTGTTGGGTCTCTGTCTCTCTCCTCCTGCTGGTCCTGGGCCTCGGTCTCTCCTCCTGATATCCTGTTGGGCCTCTGTCTCCCTCCTCCTGATGGTCTGCTTTTCCTGGGCCCTCCCTCCATGGCTGTCTGTCACACCCCACCCCTCCCTGACAGGCCAGTCTCAGGGCTCTTTTGTCTCCGAGTGAGGAGTGGATGCAGTACTTCCTCTCCTCAAGGGGCCAGTGGGTTTGTCAAGTGGCCAGTCAACACAATGGTTAACACTGCATAGTGGTCACTACTCCTTACTGTAGGGGTGGATACATGCACGCGGTGTGTGTTTGCGCATGTGCGAGTGTGTGTGTGTGTGTGTTTGCGCATGTATGTGTGTGTGTGTGTTTGCGCATGTGTGTGTGTGTGTGTGTGTGTGTGTGTGTGTGTGTGTGTGTGTGTGTGTGTGTGTGTGTGTGTGTGTGTGTGTGTGTGTGTGTGTGTGTGTGTGAATGCCTTGGCCCTGCTGAGAAGAGAGAGGACAATGCTTTTCACTGTGAGGTCAGAGGCCCCATTTAATGACCCATATTCCTGTTGAATTCAGCCTGATCCAGAATAATCCTGATCAGCAGACTTATACCATGTGAATTTAACAATGTAGAGTTCATTACATACTGTACAGAGGCCCCGATGCACAATGTAGAGTTCATTACATACTGTACAGAGGCCCGGATGCACAGAAAGAGGATTGTGTGTCGGGTTGACACTGGGTAGAATATTGTGTTTAAAGGCATAGTGTGTGTGTGTACTGTGTGCTGTGTGTGTGTGTGAAATGTGTGTGTGTGTTGTGTGGTAGAATATTGTGTTTAACGTGTATCATAGTCTGTGTGTGTGTGTGTGTGTGTGTGTGTGTGTGTGTGTGTGTGTGTGTGTGTGTGTGAAAGGTTGCAGGTACACAGATTGAACAACTGCTATTGTTGAACTTTTATAATAGCAGAACATGACAAGGATCCTTAGTACCAGGCCTCCTTAGTCAGCAGGCCTCCTTAGTTACATTAGGGTTAGTTATATATTCTACTAGTTAAACAGGTCATTAATAGGGTAGTGGTTAGTGCAGCAGGCCTGAGGGTTAGTTATATATTCTACTAGTTAAACTGGTCATTAATACAGCAGTGGTTACATGAGGGTTAGTTATATATTCTACTAGTTAAACAGGTCATTAATAGGGTAGTGGTTACATGAGGGTTAGTTATATATTCTACTAGTTAAACTGGTCATTAATAGGGTAGTGGTTACATGAGGGTTAGTTATATATTCTACTAGTTAAACAGGTCATTAATAGGGTAGTGGTTACATGAGGGTTAGTTATATATTCTACTAGTTAAACAGGTCATTAATAGGGTAGTGGTTACATGAGGGTTAGTTATATATTCTACTAGTTAAACAGGTCATTAATAGGGTAGTGGTTACATGAGGGTTAGTTATATATTCTACTAGTTAAACAGGTCATTAATAGGGTAGTGGTTACATGAGGGTTAGTTATATATTCTACTAGTTAAACAGGTCATTAATAGGGTAGTGGTTACATGAGGGTTAGTTATATATTCTACTAGTTAAACAGGTCATTAATAGGGTAGTGGTTACATGAGGGTTAGTTATATATTCTACTAGTTAAACAGGTCATTAATAGGGTAGTGGTTACATGAGGGTTAGTTATATATTCTACTAGTTAAACAGGTCATTAATAGGGTAGTGGTTACATGAGGGTTAGTTATATATTCTACTAGTTAAACAGGTCATTAATAGGGTAGTGGTTACATGAGGGTTAGTTATATATTCTACTAGTTAAACAGGTCATTAATAGGGTAGTGGTTACATGAGGGTTAGTTATATATTCTACTAGTTAAACAGGTCATTAATAGGGTAGTGGTTACATGAGGGTTAGTTATATATTCTACTAGTTAAACAGGTCATTAATAGGGTAGTGGTTACATGAGGGTTAGTTATATATTCTACTAGTTAAACAGGTCATTAATAGGGTAGTGGTTACATGAGGGTTAGTTATATATTCTACTAGTTAAACTGGTCATTAATAGGGTAGTGGTTACATGAGGGTTAGTTATATATTCTACTAGTTAAACAGGTCATTAATAGGGTAGTGGTTACATGAGGGTTAGTTATATATTCTACTAGTTAAACAGGTCATTAATAGGGTAGTGGTTACATGAGGGTTAGTTATATATTCTACTAGTTAAACAGGTCATTAATAGGGTAGTGGTTACATGAGGGTTAGTTATATATTCTACTAGTTAAACAGGTCATTAATAGGGTAGTGGTTACATGAGGGTTAGTTATATATTCTACTAGTTAAACAGGTCATTAATAGGGTAGTGGTTACATGAGGGTTAGTTATATATTCTACTAGTTAAACAGGTCATTAATAGGGTAGTGGTTACATGAGGGTTAGTTATATATTCTACTAGTTAAACAGGTCATTAATAGGGTAGTGGTTACATGAGGGTTAGTTATATATTCTACTAGTTAAACAGGTCATTAATAGGGTAGTGGTTACATGAGGGTTAGTTATATATTCTACTAGTTAAACAGGTCATTAATAGGGTAGTGGTTACATGAGGGTTAGTTATATATTCTACTAGTTAAACAGGTCATTAATAGGGTAGTGGTTACATGAGGGTTAGTTATATATTCTACTAGTTAAACAGGTCATTAATAGGGTAGTGGTTACATGAGGGTTAGTTATTATATATTCTACTAGTTAAACAGGTCATTAATAGGGTTAAACAGGGTTAGTTATATATTCTACTAGTTAAACAGGTCATTAATAGGGTAGTGGTTACATGAGGGTTAGTTATATATTCTACTAGTTAAACAGGTCATTAATAGGGTAGTGGTTACATGAGGGTTAGTTATATATTCTACTAGTTAAACTGGTCATTAATAGGGTAGTGGTTACATGAGGGTTAGTTATATATTCACTAGTTAAACTGGTCATTAATAGGGTAGTGGTTACATGAGGGTTAGTTATATATTCTACTAGTTAAACTGGTCATTAATAGGGTAGTGGTTACATGAGGGTTAGTTATATATTCTACTAGTTAAACTGGTGTTTAATAAGATATATATTCCTCTTTATTTCTCCAGTCACAACACTGTGATCAGCTTCAGAGCAGCCTGTCGGAAGCAGTCAGTAAACAGGCTGTAAAACAGAGACGTGACTTGTGTATTCACACCCGCTCGTAATCCGCTGTCACATTCTTGTTATGCGTGGAGACCAAGTCCGTAATTACTCACTCAATATTTACTCTCAGAAGTCTCACTACCACACTCCCATGTTAGTGCTCCTCGATCTGCCGGTCTGGGCATGTGTGTGGTTGAGTGTGTGTTTGTGTGTGTGTTTGCGTGTGTGTGTGTGTGTGTTTGCGTGCGTGTGTGTGGTTGAGTCTGTATTTGTGTGTGTGTGTGTGTGTGTGTGTGTTTGAGTGTGTGTGTGTGTTGAGTCTGTATTTGTGTGTGTGTGTGTGTGTGTGTGTGTGTGTGTGTGTGTGTGTGTGTGTGTGTGTGTGTGTGTGTGTGTGTGTGTGTGTGTGTGTGTGTGTGTGTGTGTGTGTGTGGTTGAGTCTGTATTTGTGTGTGTGTGTGTGTGTGTGTGTGTGTGTGTGTGTGTGTGTGTGTGTGTGTGTGTGTGTGTGTGTGTGTGTGTGTGTGTGTGTGTGTGTGTGTGTGTGTGTGTGTGTGTGTGTGTGTGTGTGTGTGTGTGTGTGCGTGCGCATCAGTGGTTGTCACAGATTCTCAGTTATTATGTGGCTCTAAATCTGTCCTGATCTCTACAGACCAGGGGGAGGGCAGAAGGACCAGGGGGAGGGCAGAAGGAACATTTTGTCTGACTGACTGACTGACTGTCTGACGGACGGACGGACTGACTGACTGACTGACTGACATTAGGGGCCATTTTATCTGACTGACTGCTGTGATACTGACTGCTGTGGTACTGACTGCTGACTGCTGTGATACTGACTGCTGTGGTACTGACTGCTGACTGCTGTGGTACTGACTGCTGTGATACTGACTGCTGACTGCTGTGATGCTGACTGCTGTGATGCTGACTGCTGTGATACTGACTGCTGTGATGCTGACTGCTGTGATGCTGTGGTACTGACTGCTGTGATACTGACTGCTGTGATACTGACTGCTGACTGCTGTGATGCTGACTGCTGTGATACTGACTGCTGTGATACTGACTGCTGACTGCTGTGATACTGACTGCTGTGATACTGACTGCTGACTGCTGTGATGCTGACTGCTGTGATACTGACTGCTGACTGCTGTGATACTGACTGCTGTGATACTGACTGCTGACTGCTGTGATACTGACTGCTGTGATACTGACTGCTGACTGCTGTGATGCTGACTGCTGTGATGCTGACTGCTGTGGTACTGACTGCTGACTGCTGTGATGCTGACTGCTGTGGTACTGACTGCTGACTGCTGTGATACTGACTGCTGTGATACTGACTGCTGTGATACTGACTGCTGTGATGCTGACTGCTGTGATACTGACTGCTGACTGCTGTGGTACTGACTGCTGACTGCTGACTGCTGACTGCTGTGATACTGCTGACTGCTGTGATACTGACTGCTGACTGCTGTGATGCTGACTGCTGTGATACTGACTGCTGACTGCTGTGGACTGCTGACTGCTGACTGACTGCTGTGATACTGACTGCTGACTGCTGTGATACTGACTGCTGTGATACTGACTGCTGACTGCTGTGATACTGACTGCTGTGATACTGACTGCTGACTGCTGACTGCTGACTGCTGTGATACTGACTGCTGACTGCTGTGATACTGACTGCTGACTGCTGTGATACTGACTGCTGTGGTACTGACTGCTGACTGCTGTGATACTGACTGCTGTGATACTGACTGCTGACTGCTGTGATACTGACTGCTGTGACTGACTGACTGCTGTGATACTGACTGACTGCTGTGATACTGACTGCTGTGGTATACTGACTGCTGACTGCTGTGATACTGACTGCTGTGATGACTGACTGCTGTGATACTGACTGCTGTGATACTGACTGCTGACTGCTGTGATACTGACTGCTGTGATACTGACTGTGATACTGACTGCTGTGATACTGACTGCTGACTGCTGTGATACTGACTGCTGACTGCTGTGATACTGACTGCTGACTGACTGTGATACTGACTGCTGACTGCTGTGATACTGACTGCTGACTGCTGTGATACTGACTGCTGTGATACTGCTGACTGCTGTGATACTGACTGCTGTGATACTGACTGCTGACTGCTGTGATACTGACTGCTGACTGCTGTGATACTGACTGCTGACTGACTGCTGAGACTGACTGCTGACTGACTGTGTGATACTGACTGCTGTGACTACTGACTGCTGACTGCTGTGATACTGACTGCTGTGACTGCTGACTGCTGTGATGCTGACTGCTGTGATACTGACTGCTGACTGCTGTGACTGCTGTGATACTGACTGCTGTGGTGACTGCTGACTGCTGACTGCTGTGATACTGACTGCTGTGATACTGACTGCTGACTGACTGCTGACTACTGACTGCTGACTGCTGTGATACTGACTGCTGACTGCTGTGATACTGACTGCTGTGGTACTGACTGCTGACTGCTGTGATACTGACTGCTGTGATACTGCTGTGACTACTGACTGCTGTGATGCTGACTGACTGTGACTGCTGCTGACTGCTGTGATACTGACTGCTGTGATACTGACTGACTGCTGATACTGACTGCTGTGATACTGACTGCTGACTGATACTGACTGCTGACTGACTGCTGATACTGACTACTGACTGCTGTGATACTGACTGCTGTGATACTGACTGCTGTGATACTGACTGCTGACTGCTGACTGCTGACTGCTGTGATACTGACTGCTGTGATACTGACTGCTGACTGCTGTGATACTGACTGCTGTGATACTGACTGCTGTGATACTGACTGCTGACTGCTGACTGACTGCTGACTGCTGATACTGACTGCTGTGATACTGACTGCTGACTGATACTGACTGCTGTGATGCTGACTGCTGTGATACTGACTGCTGTGATACTGACTGCTGACTGCTGACTGCTGTGATACTGACTGCTGTGATGCTGACTGCTGTGATACTGACTGCTGACTGCTGACTGCTGACTGCTGTGATACTGACTGCTGACTGCTGACTGCTGTGATACTGACTGCTGTGATACTGACTGCTGTGATACTGACTGCTGTGATACTGACTGCTGTGGTACTGACTGCTGTGATACTGACTGCTGACTGCTGTGATACTGACTGCTGACTGCTGTGATACTGACTGCTGTGATGCTGACTGCTGTGATACTGACTGCTGACTGCTGTGATACTGACTGCTGTGATACTGACTGCTGTGATACTGACTGCTGTGGTACTGACTGCTGACTGCTGTGGTACTGACTGCTGACTGCTGTGATACTGACTGCTGTGATACTGACTGCTGTGATACTGACTGCTGACTGCTGTGATACTGACTGCTGTGATACTGACTGCTGTGATACTGACTGCTGTGATACTGACTGCTGACTGCTGTGATGCTGACTGCTGTGATGCTGACTGCTGTGATGCTGACTGCTGTGATACTGACTGCTGACTGCTGTGATGCTGACTGCTGTGATGCTGACTGCTGACTGGTGATACTGACTGCTGACTGCTGTGATACTGACTGCTGTGATGCTGACTGCTGTGATACTGACTGCTGTGATACTGACTGCTGACTGCTGTGATACTGACTACTGTGATACTGACTGCTGTGATGCTGACTGCTGACTGCTGTGGTACTGACTGCTGACTGCTGTGATACTGCCTGCTGTGGTACTGACTGCTGACTGCTGTGATACTGACTGCTGTGGTACTGACTGCTGACTGCTGTGATACTGACTGCTGTGGTACTGACTGCTAACTGCTGTGATACTGACTGCTGTGATGCTGACTGCTGTGATACTGACTGCTGTGGTACTGACTGCTGTGGTACTGACTGCTGACTGCTGTGATGCTGACTGCTGTGATGCTGACTGCTGACTGCTGTGATGCTGACTGCTGTGGTACTGACTGCTGACTGCTGTGGTACTGACTGCTGACTGCTGTGATACTGACTGCTGACTTCTGTGGTACTGACTGCTGACTGCTGTGATACTGACTGCTGTGGTACTGACTGCTGACTGATGTGATGCTGACTGCTGTGATACTGACTGCTGACTGCTGTGATGCTGACTGCTGACTGCTGTGGTACTGACTGCTGACTGCTGTGGTACTGACTGCTGACTGCTGTGATGCTGACTGCTGACTGCTGTGGTACTGACTGCTGACTGCTGTGATGCTGACTGCTGACTGCTGTGATGCTGACTGCTGACTGCTGTGGTACTGACTGCTGACTGCTGTGGTACTGACTGCTGACTGCTGTGGTACTGACCGCTGACTGCTGTGATGCTGACTGCTGTGATGCTGACTGCTGACTGCTGTGATACTGACTGCTGACTGCTGACTGCTGCTGTGATCTGACTGTATACTGACTGCTGACTGCTGGGAAGAAGGCATCAGTTGATTCTGACTGCTGACTGCTGTGGGATGCTGGAGGAACACAGACTGGCAATACTGACTGCTGTGATGCTGACTGCTGTGATACTGACTAGAGAGACTGCTGTGAGACTGACTGCTGATACTGACTGATAGGTGAGATAGAGAGACTGCTGTGATGCATGGAGAGACTGCTGTGATAGACTGCTGAGATAGACTGAGAGCTGAAGAGACTGAGTGTGGAGAGAGAGACTGCTGTGACATAGAGAGACTGCTGACTTGATAGAGACACTGAAGAGACTGACTGCTGAGCTGAGAGAGACAGAGTGGGGCTGACTGCTGTGAGAGAAATGCTGAGAGAGACTGCTGAGACTGACTGAGACATGGAGACTAGACTGCTGAGAGACTGCTGACTGCTGTGATACTGACTGCTGACTGAGATACTGACTGTGTGGTACTGAGAGATGATACTGACTGCTGACTGCTGACAGAGCTGACTGCTGTGATGCTGACTGAGAGATATACTGACTGCTGACTGCTGTGATACTGACTGCTGACTGCTGTGATACTGACTGCTGACTGCTGTGATAGACTGCTGACTGCTGTGATACTGACTGCTGACTGCTGTGAGAGAGACTGCTGTGATACTGACTGAGACTGAGAGGGGGACTGACTGAGACATGGAGAGAGAGATACTGAGAGAGAGACACTGGAGAGAGAGAGAGACAGAGATAGACTGCTGTGAGACATGGAGACTGAGACTGCTGTGATAGACAGAGAGGCTGACTGCTGAGAGACATGGAGAGGGAGACTGACTGCTGAGAGAGAGACATGAGAGAGAGAGACTGAGAGATAGACTGAGAGAGACATGACTGAGAGAGACTGACTGCTGTGAGACTGACTGCTGAGAGACTGGTGATAGACTGAGACTGAGTGATGCTGAGAGACATGGAGATAGAGCTGTGAGAGACAGAGATAGACTGAGATAGAGAGAGACACTGGAGAGAGACTGCTGTGAGAGACAGAGAGACTGAGAGACAGAGACAGAGAGATACTGAGAGAGACATGGAGAGAGAGACTGCTGTGATACTGACTGAGAGGACTGAGAGACAGAGAGACTGGGAGAGAGAGAAATGGAGAGAGATAGACTGCTGAGAGAGAGACATGGAGAGAGAGAGAGAGAGAGAGACATGAGAGAGAGAGACTGAGAGACTGACATGCTGAGTAGAGAGACAGAGAGGGGGAGACAGAGAGACAGAGAGATAGAGAGAGACATGGAGAGAGAGAGAGGAGAGAGACAGAGAGGGGGAGAGAGAGACAGAGAGATAGAGAGAGACATGGAGAGAGAGAGAGGAGAGAGACAGAGAGGGGGAGAGAGAGACATGGAGAGAGAGAGAGAGAGAGAGAGACATGGAGAGAGAGAGAGACAGAGATAGAGAGAGACATGGAGAGAGAGAGAGGAGAGAGACAGAGAGGGGGAGAGAGACATGGAGAGGGAGAGAGGAGAGAGAGAGACATGGAGAGAGAGAGAGAGAGAGAGAGACAGAGAGAGACATGTAGAGAGAGAGAGGAGAGAGACAGAGAGGGGGAGAGAGAGAGACAGAGAGATAGAGAGAGACATGGAGAGAGAGAGGAGAGAGACAGAGATAGGGAGATAGAGAGAGACATGGAGAGAGAGAGAGGAGAGAGAGACAGAGAGGGGGAGAGAGAGAGACAGAGAGATAGAGAGAGACATGGAGAGAGAGAGAGGAGAGAGACAGAGAGGGGGAGAGAGAGAGACAGAGAGATAGAGAGAGACATGGAGAGAGAGAGGAGAGAGACAGAGATAGGGAGATAGAGAGAGACATGGAGAGAGAGAGAGGAGAGAGACAGAGAGGGGGAGAGAGAGAGACAGAGAGATAGAGAGAGACATGGAGAGAGAGAGAGGAGAGAGAGAGAGACATGGAGAGAGAGAGAGAGAGACAGAGAGATAGAGAGAGACATAGAGAGAGAGAGAGACAGGGAGAGAGAGAGAGACATGACATGAGAGAGAGAGAGAGAGACAGAGATAGAGATAGAGAGAGACATGGAGAGAGAGAGAGGAGAGAGACAGAGAGGGGGAGAGAGAGAGACAGAGAGATAGAGAGAGACATGGAGAGAGAGAGGAGAGAGACAGAGAGAGAGAGAGAGAGGAGAGAGACAGAGAGGGGGAGAGAGAGAGACAGAGAGATAGAGAGAGACATGGAGAGAGAGAGAGGAGAGAGACAGAGATAGGGAGATAGAGAGAGACATGGAGAGAGAGAGAGGAGAGAGACAGAGATAGGGAGATAGAGAGAGACATGGAGAGAGAGAGGAGAGACAGAGAGGGGGAGAGATAGAGAGATAGAGAGAGATCCTGAGACGGAGCTGCGTTTCCTAACAAAATATAAAACATTTTCTCAAATGTGAAGACCTCTCTGATGTTTCAAAGACCTCTCTGATGAGAGTAGGCTACCCATCCTGTTGGGGTGAGGATGCAGAGAGACCTCTCTGATGAGAGTAGGCTACCCATCCTGTTGGGGTGAGATGCAGAGAGACCTCTCTGATGAGAGTAGGCTACCCATCCTGTTGGGGTGAGGAGGCAGAGAGACCTCTCTGATGAGAGTAGGCTACCCATCCTGTTGGGGTGAGGATGCAGAGAGACCTCTCTGATGAGAGTAGGCTACCCATCCTGTTGGGATGAGGATGCAGAGAGACCTCTCTGATGAGAGTAGGCTACCCATCCTGTTGGGGTGAGGATGCAGAGAGACCTCTCTGATGAGAGTAGGCTACCCATCCTGTTGGGGTGAGGATGCAGAGAGACCTCTCTGATGAGAGTAGGCTACCCATCCTGTTGGGGTGAGGATGCAGAGAGACCTCTCTGATGAGAGTAGGCTACCCATCCTGTTGGGGTGAGGATGCAGAGAGACCTCTCTGATGAGAGTAGGCTACCCATCCTGTTGGGGTGGGGTGGATGCAGAGAGACCTCTCTGATGAGAGTAGGCTACCCGTCCTGTTGGGGTG
>NW_025745832.1:82500-112500 GCF_021184085.1 Oncorhynchus gorbuscha
CTAGACTGAGGGAGAGATGGGACTGATGAGAGGCTGATTCATTCTAGACTGAGGGAGAGATGGGACTGATGAGAGGCTGATTCATTCTAGACTGATGGAGAGATGGGACTGATGAGAGGCTGATTCATTCTAGACTGATGGAGAGATGGTACTGATGAGAGACTGATTAATTCTAGACTGAGGGAGAGATGGGACTGATGAGAGACTGATTCATTCTAGACTGATGGAGAGATGGGACTGATGAGAGGCTGATTCATTCTAGACTGAGGGAGAGATGGGACTGATGAGAGGCTGATTCATTCTAGACTGATGGAGAGATGGGACTGATGAGAGGCTGATTCATTCTAGACTGAGGGAGAGATGGGACTGATGAGAGGCTGATTCATTCTAGACTGAGGGAGAGATGGGACTGATGAGAGGCTGATTCATTCTAGACTGATGGAGAGATGGGACTGATGAGAGGCTGACTCATTCTAGACTGAGGGAGAGATGGGACTGATGAGAGGCTGATTCATTCTAGACTGAGGGAGAGATGGGACTGATGAGAGGCTGACTCCTTCTGGACTGAGGGAGAGATGGGACTGATGAGAGGCTGATTCATTCTAGACTGAGGGAGAGATGGGACTGATGAGAGACTGATTCATTCTAGACTGAGGGAGAGATGGGACTGATGAGAGGCTGACTCCTTCTGGACTGAGAGACTGATTCCTTCTAGACTGAGGGAGAGATGGGACTGATGAGAGGCTGACTTTCTGGACTGAGGGAGAGATGGGACTGATGGAGAGATGGAGGGAGAGATGGGACTGATGAGAGGCTGACTCCTTCTGGACTGATGGAGAGATGGGACTGATGAGAGGCTGATTCCTTCTAGACTGAGGGAGAGATGGGACTGATGAGAGACTGACTCCTTCTGGACTGATGGAGAGATGGGACTGATGAGAGACTGACTCCTTCTAGACTGAGGGAGAGATGGGACTGATGAGAGGCTGATTCCTTCTAGACTGAGGGAGAGATGGGACTGATGAGAGGCTGATTCATTCTAGACTGAGGGAGAGATGGGACTGATGAGAGGCTGATTCATTCTAGACTGAGGGAGAGATGGGACTGATGAGAGACTGATTCCTTCTGGACTGAGGGAGAGATGGGACTGATGAGAGACTGACTCCTTCTAGACTGAGGGAGAGATGGGACTGATGAGAGACTGATTCCTTCTGGACTGAGGGAGAGATGGGACTGATGAGAGGCTGATTCATTCTAGACTGAGGGAGAGATGGGACTGATGAGAGACTGATTCCTTCTGGACTGAGGGAGAGATGGGACTGATGAGAGACTGATTCATTCTAGACTGAGGGAGAGATGGGACTGATGAGAGGCTGACTCCTTCTGGACTGAGGGAGAGATGGGACTGATGAGAGACTGACTCCTTCTAGACTGAGGGAGAGATGGGACTGATGAGAGGCTGATTCCTTCTGGACTGAGGGAGAGATGGGATTGATGAGAGACTGATTCCTTCTGGACTGAGGGAGAGATGGGACTGATGAGAGGCTGACTCCTTCTAGACTGAGGGAGAGATGGGACTGATGAGAGGCTGATTCATTCTAGACTGATGGAGAGATGGGACTGATGAGAGGCTGATTCCTTCTAGACTGAGGGAGAGATGGGACTGATGAGAGGCTGATTCATTCTAGACTGAGGGAGAGATGGGACTGATGAGAGGATGATTCATTCTAGACTGATGGAGAGATGGGACTGATGAGAGGCTGATTCATTCTAGACTGAGGGAGAGATGGGACTGATGAGAGGCTGATTCATTCTAGACTGAGGGAGAGATGGGACTGATGAGAGGCTGACTCCTTCTGGACTGAGGGAGAGATGGGACTGATGAGAGGCTGATTCATTCTAGACTGAGGGAGAGATGGGACTGATGAGAGGCTGACTCCTTCTGGACTGAGGGAGAGATGGGACTGATGAGAGACTGATTCCTTCTAGACTGAGGGAGAGATGGGACTGATGAGAGGCTGACTCCTTCTGGACTGAGGGAGAGATGGGACTGATGAGAGACTGACTCCTTCTAGACTGAGGGAGAGATGGGACTGATGAGAGGCTGACTCCTTCTGGACTGATGGAGAGATGGGACTGATGAGAGGCTGATTCCTTCTAGACTGAGGGAGAGATGGGACTGATGAGAGACTGACTCCTTCTGGACTGATGGAGAGATGGGACTGATGAGAGACTGACTCCTTCTAGACTGATGGAGAGATGGGACTGATGAGAGGCTGACTCCTTCTAGACTGAGGGAGAGATGGGACTGATGAGAGGCTGATTCATTCTAGACTGAGGGAGAGATGGGACTGATGAGAGACTGACTCCTTCTAGACTGAGGGAGAGATGGGACTGATGAGAGGCTGACTCCTTCTAGACTGAGGGAGAGATGGGACTGATGAGAGGCTGACTCCTTCTAGACTGAGGGAGAGATGGGACTGATGAGAGACTGACTCCTTCTAGACTGATGGAGAGATGGGACTGATGAGAGACTGACTCCTTCTAGACTGATGGAGAGATGGGACTGATGAGAGACTGACTCCTTCTAGACTGATGGAGAGATGGGACTGATGAGAGACTGACTCCTTCTAGACTGATGGAGAGATGGGACTGATGAGAGACTGACTCCTTCTAGACTGAGGGAGAGATGGGACTGATGAGAGACTGATTCATTCTAGACTGAGGGAGAGATGGGACTGATGAGAGACTGATTCCTTCTAGACTGATGGAGAGATGGGACTGATGAGAGGCTGATTCCTTCTAGACTGAGGGAGAGATGGGACTGATGAGAGGCTGACTCTTTCTAGACTGAGGGAGAGATGGGACTGATGAGAGGCTGACTCCTTCTAGACTGAGGGAGAGATGGGACTGATGAGAGGCTGATTCATTCTAGACTGAGGGAGAGATGGGACTGATGAGAGGATGACTCCTAGACTGAGGGAGAGATGGGACTGATGAGAGGCTGACTCCTTCTAGACTGAGGGAGAGATGGGACTGATGAGAGACTGACTCCTTCTAGACTGAGGGAGAGATGGGACTGATGAGAGGCTGATTCCTTCTAGACTGAGGGAGAGATGGGACTGATGAGAGACTGACTCCTTCTAGACTGAGGGAGAGATGGGACTGATGAGAGACTGACTCCTTCTGGACTGAGGGAGAGATGGGACTGATGAGAGGCTGATTCCTTCTGGACTGAGGGAGAGATGGGACTGATGAGAGGCTGATTCCTTCTGGACTGAGGGAGAGATGGGACTGATGAGAGGATGATTCATTCTAGACTGAGGGAGAGATGGGACTGATGAGAGGCTGATTCCTTCTGGACTGAGGGAGAGATGGGACTGATGAGAGGCTGATTCATTCTAGACTGAGGGAGAGATGGGACTGATGAGAGGCTGATTCATTCTAGACTGAGGGAGAGATGGGACTGATGAGAGGCTGATTCCTTCTAGACTGAGGGAGAGATGGGACTGATGAGAGGCTGATTCATTCTAGACTGAGGGAGAGATGGGACTGATGAGAGGCTGATTCATTCTAGACTGAGGGAGAGATGGGACTGATGAGAGACTGACTCCTTCTGACTGAGGGAGAGATGGGACTCGAGAGAAGAGAGCTGGAGGAGCGCTGGTGATGAGAGGGGATGTGCTCCTTTGAGAGAGCTCAAACACACACACACACACACACACATATATATACACACACACACGCACGCACACGCACACACACACACACTACTGGTTGCACACCGTGTGACTTACTCCTCTCAGCAGCATTACTGTAGTGTATGAATGGCCAACTTCCCAGTGCTCTCCTTCCCCTAGGCCTGAACAACCAAGGACATTTACACAGAGACCATAGAGGGAGAGGGGAGAAGGGGAGGAGGAGGGAGAGAGAGAGGGGGGGGGGACTCCTCTCTCATTAGAATCCTGCCATCAGTCATTCCCTCAGGAGGGAGGAAGAGGTAGAGGGGGGAGGGAGGGGGCATGTCAGCTTTTATTAATCACCCAAGGAATGATTATTGACCCAGACCCTCTACCACATTGCCAGAATTACACAACACAGGGCAGGGGAGGGGAGGGCAGGGCAGGGCAGGAGAGGGGAGGGCAGGAGAGGGGAGGGTATGGCTTCTTTTACACATGACACATTCCTCTGTTCTCCTCTGGTCTCCTTTGTCCTCCTCTAGTCTCCTCTAGTCTCCTCTGGTCTCATCTGTCCTCCTCTAGTCTCCTCTAGTCTCCTCTAGTCTCCTCTGGTCTCATCTGTCCTCCTCTAGTCTCCTCTAGTCTCCTCTAGTCTCCTCTAGTCTCCTCTGGTCTCATCTGTTCTCCTCTAGTCACCTCTGGTCTCTAGTCTGCTCTAGTCTCCTCTAGTCTCCTCTAGTCTCCTCTGGTCTCCTTTGTCCTCCTCTAGTCTCCTCTAGTCTCCTCTAGTCTCCTCTGGTCTCCTCTAGTCTCCTCTAGTCTCCTCTAGTCTCCTCTGGTCTCATCTCTTCTCCTCTAGTCACCTCTGGTCTCTAGTCTGCTCTAGTCTCCTCTAGTCTCCTCTGTCCTCCTCTGGTCTCCTTTGTCCTCCTCTAGTCTCCTCTAGTCTCCTCTGGTCTCATCTGTTCTCCTCTAGTCACCTCTGGTCTCTAGTCTGCTCTAGTCTCCTCTAGTCTCCTCTGTCCTCCTCTGGTCTCCTTTGTCCTCCTCTGGTCTCCTCTAGTCTCTTCTGTTCTCCTCTGTTCTCTTCTAGTCTCCTCTGTTCTCCTCTGGTCTCTAGTCTCCTCTAGTCTCCTCTGTTCTCCTCTGGTCTCTAGTCTCCTCTAGTCTCCACTGTTCTCCTCTAGTCACCTCTGTCCTCCTCTGGTCTCTGGTCTCCTCTGTTCTCCTCTAGTCACCTCTGTCCTACTCTGGTCCCCTCTGGTCTCTAGTCTGCTCTAGTCTCCTCTAGTCTCCTCTGGTCTCTAGTCTCCTCTAGTCTCCTCTAGTCTCTTCTGGTCTCTAGTCTCTCTAGTCTCCTCTAGTCTCCTCTGTTCTCCTCTGGTCTCTAGTCTGCTCTAGTCTCCTCTAATCTCCTCTGGTCTCTAGTCTCCTCTAGTCTCTCCTCTAGTCTCCTCTGGTCTCTAGTCTGCTCTAGTCTCCTCTAGTCTCCTCTGTCCTCCTCTGGTCTCCTTTGTCCTCCTCTAGTCTCCTCTAGTCTCCTCTGGTCTCATCTGTCCTCCTCTAGTCTCCTCTAGTCTCCTATAGTCTCCTCTGGTCTCATCTGTTCTCCTCTAGTCTCCTCTGGTCTCATCTGTTCTCCTCTAGTCACCTCTGGTCTCTAGTCTGCTCTAGTCTCCTCTAGTCTCCTCTGTCCTCCTCTGGTCTCCTCTGTCCTCCTCTGGTCTCCTCTGTTCTCCTCTAGTCTCCTCTGTCCTCCTCTGGTCTCCTTTGTCCTCCTCTAGTCTCCTCTAGTCTCCTCTGGTCTCATCTGTTCTCCTCTAGTCACCTCTGTCCTCCTCTGGTCTCCTCTAGTCTCCTCTGTTCTCCTCTGGTCTCTGGTCTCCTCTGTTCTCCTCTAGTCACCTCTGTCCTCCTCTGGTCTCCTCTAGTCTCCTCTGTTCTCCTCTGGTCTCTAGTCTCCTCTAGTCTCCTCTGTTCTCCTCTGGTCTCTCCTCTGTCTCCTCTGTTCTCCTCTAGTCTCCTCTGTTCTCCTCTGGTCTCTAGTCTCCTCTAGTCTCCTCTGTTCTCCTCTAGTCTCCTCTGTTCTCCTCTGGTCTCTAGTCTCCTCTAGTCTCCTCTGTTCTCCTCTGGTCTCTAGTCTCCTCTGTTCTCCTCTAGTCTCCTCTGTTCTCCTCTGGTCTCTAGTCTCCTCTGTTCTCCTCTAGTCTCCTCTGGTCTCCTCTAGTCTCCTCTGTTCTCCTCTGGTCTCTAGTCTCCTCTGTTCTCCTCTAGTCTCCTCTGTTCTCCTCTAGTCTCCTCTAGTCTCCTCTGGTCTCCTTTGTCCTCCTCTAGTCTCCTCTAGTCTCCTCTAGTCTCCTCTGGTCTCCTCTAGTCTCCTCTAGTCTCCTCTAGTCTCCTCTGGTCTCATCTCTTCTCCTCTAGTCACCTCTGGTCTCTAGTCTGCTCTAGTCTCCTCTAGTCTCCTCTGTCCTCCTCTGGTCTCCTTTGTCCTCCTCTAGTCTCCTCTAGTCTCCTCTGGTCTCATCTGTTCTCCTCTAGTCACCTCTGGTCTCTAGTCTGCTCTAGTCTCCTCTAGTCTCCTCTGTCCTCCTCTGGTCTCCTTTGTCCTCCTCTGGTCTCCTCTAGTCTCTTCTGTTCTCCTCTGTTCTCTTCTAGTCTCCTCTGTTCTCCTCTGGTCTCTAGTCTCCTCTAGTCTCCTCTGTTCTCCTCTGGTCTCTAGTCTCCTCTAGTCTCCACTGTTCTCCTCTAGTCACCTCTGTCCTCCTCTGGTCTCTGGTCTCCTCTGTTCTCCTCTAGTCACCTCTGTCCTACTCTGGTCCCCTCTGGTCTCTAGTCTGCTCTAGTCTCCTCTAGTCTCCTCTGGTCTCTAGTCTCCTCTAGTCTCCTCTAGTCTCTTCTGGTCTCTAGTCTGCTCTAGTCTCCTCTAGTCTCCTCTGTTCTCCTCTGGTCTCTAGTCTGCTCTAGTCTCCTCTAATCTCCTCTGGTCTCTAGTCTCCTCTAGTCTCTCCTCTAGTCTCCTCTGGTCTCTAGTCTGCTCTAGTCTCCTCTAGTCTCCTCTGTCCTCCTCTGGTCTCCTTTGTCCTCCTCTAGTCTCCTCTAGTCTCCTCTGGTCTCATCTGTCCTCCTCTAGTCTCCTCTAGTCTCCTATAGTCTCCTCTGGTCTCATCTGTTCTCCTCTAGTCTCCTCTGGTCTCATCTGTTCTCCTCTAGTCACCTCTGGTCTCTAGTCTGCTCTAGTCTCCTCTAGTCTCCTCTGTCCTCCTCTGGTCTCCTCTGTCCTCCTCTGGTCTCCTCTGTTCTCCTCTAGTCTCCTCTGTCCTCCTCTGGTCTCCTTTGTCCTCCTCTAGTCTCCTCTAGTCTCCTCTGGTCTCATCTGTTCTCCTCTAGTCACCTCTGTCCTCCTCTGGTCTCCTCTAGTCTCCTCTGTTCTCCTCTGGTCTCTGGTCTCCTCTGTTCTCCTCTAGTCACCTCTGTCCTCCTCTGGTCTCCTCTAGTCTCCTCTGTTCTCCTCTGGTCTCTAGTCTCCTCTAGTCTCCTCTGTTCTCCTCTGGTCTCTAGTCTCCTCTGTTCTCCTCTAGTCTCCTCTGTTCTCCTCTGGTCTCTAGTCTCCTCTAGTCTCCTCTGTTCTCCTCTAGTCTCCTCTGTTCTCCTCTGGTCTCTAGTCTCCTCTAGTCTCCTCTGTTCTCCTCTGGTCTCTAGTCTCCTCTGTTCTCCTCTAGTCTCCTCTGTTCTCCTCTGGTCTCTAGTCTCCTCTGTTCTCCTCTAGTCTCCTCTGGTCTCCTCTAGTCTCCTCTGTTCTCCTCTGGTCTCTAGTCTCCTCTGTTCTCCTCTAGTCTCCTCTGTTCTCCTCTGTTCTCCTCCAGTCTCCTCTGTTCTCCTCTGTTCTCCTCTAGTCTCCTCTGATCTCTGTTCTCCTCTGGTCTCCTCTGATCTCTGTTCTCTGGTTGTGTGCATGGTTACAGGGACATTGCGACACATAGCAGCAGGAGGCGTTGTTAACTGAATTTACTAGACCATGCTGCTGGGTTGTCACTGCAGCTGCACACACACACCTGCCTAACCTGAGTCTGGTACTCTTGGGATTTCTTACAGCTTTCAACAGAGATTTATTCAGTCCTATAGCTTCAGTCCTACAGAGATTTATTCAGTCCTATAGCTTCAGTCCTAGGTTACAGAGATTTATTCAGTCCTAGGTTACAGAGGTTTATTCAGTCCTATAGCTTCAGTCCTAGGTTACAGAGGTTTATTCAGTCCTATAGCTTCAGTCCTAGGTTACAGAGATTTATTCAGTCCTATAGCTTCAGTCCTACAGAGGTTTATTCAGTCCTACAGAGGTTTATTCAGTCCTACAGAGGTTTATTCAGTCCTATAGCTTCAGTCCTACAGAGGTTTATTCAGTCCTACAGAGGTTTATTCAGTCCTACAGAGGTTTATTCAGTCCTATAGCTTCAGTCCTAGAGTTTATTCAGTCCTAGAGTTTTTATTCAGTCCTATAGCTTCAGTCCTACAGAGGTTTATTCAGTCCTATAGCTTCAGTCCTAGGTTACAGAGGTTTATTCAGTCCTATAGCTTCAGTCCTAGGTTTTTATTCAGTCCTATAGCTTCAGTCCTAGGTTACAGAGATTTATTCAGTCCTACAGCTTCAGTCCTAGGTTACAGAGATTTATTTATTCAGTCCTATAGCTTCAGTCCTAGGTTACAGAGGTTTATTCAGTCCTACAGAGGTTTATTCAGTCCTACAGAGGTTTATTCAGTCCTACAGCTTCAGTCCTACAGAGATTTATTCAGTCCTATAGCTTCAGTCCTAGGTTACAGAGGTTTATTCAGTCCTAGGTTACAGAGGTTTATTCAGTCCTATAGCTTCAGTCCTACAGAGGTTTATTCAGTCCTACAGAGGTTTATTCAGTCCTATAGCTTCAGTCCTACAGAGGTTTATTCAGTCCTATAGCTTCAGTCCTACAGAGATTTATTCAGTCCTATAGCTTCAGTCCTACAGAGGTTTATTCAGTCCTATAGAGGTTTATTCAGTCCTATAGCTTCAGTCCTACAGAGGTTTATTCAGTCCTATAGAGATTTATTCAGTCCTAGAGCTTCAGTCCTACAGAGATTTATTCAGTCCTATAGCTTCAGTCCTAGGTTACAGAGGTTTATTCAGTCCTATAGCCTCAGTCCTAGGTTACAGAGATTTATTCAGTCCTATAGCTTCAGTCCTACAGAGGTTTATTCAGTCCTATAGAGATTTATTCAGTCCTATAGCTTCAGTCCTACAGAGGTTTATTCAGTCCTATAGCTTCAGTCCTACAGAGATTTATTCAGTCCTATAGCTTCAGTCCTACAGAGGTTTATTCAGTCCTATAGAGGTTTATTCAGTCCTATAGCTTCAGTCCTACAGAGGTTTATTCAGTCCTACAGAGATTTATTCAGTCCTATAGCTTCAGTCCTACAGAGGTTTATTCAGTCCTATAGAGGTTTATTCAGTCCTACAGAGGTTTATTCAGTCCTACAGAGGTTTATTCAGTCCTACAGCTTCAGTCCTACAGAGGTTTATTCAGTCCTACAGAGGTTTATTCAGTCCTACAGCTTCAGTCCTACAGAGGTTTATTCAGTCCTACAGAGGTTTATTCAGTCCTATAGCTTCAGTCCTACAGAGATTTATTCAGTCCTATAGCTTCAGTCCTAGGTTACAGAGATTTATTCAGTCCTATAGCTTCAGTCCTAGAGTTTATTCAGTCCTATAGCTTCAGTCCTAGAGGTTTATTCAGTCCTATAGCTTCAGTCCTACAGAGATTTATTCAGTCCTATAGCTTCAGTCCTAGGTTTTTATTCAGTCCTACTTCAGTCCTACAGAGGTTTATTCAGTCCTATAGCTTCAGTCCTACAGAGGTTTATTCAGTCCTATAGCTTCAGTCCTACAGAGGTTTATTCAGTCCTATAGCTTCAGTCCTACAGAGATTTATTCAGTCCTATAGCTTCAGTCCTAGGTTACAGAGGTTTATTCAGTCCTACAGCTTCAGTCCTACAGAGGTTTATTCAGTCCTATAGCTTCAGTCCTACAGAGATTTATTCAGTCCTATAGCTTCAGTCCTAGGTTATAGAGATTTATTCAGTCCTATAGCCTCAGTCCTAGGTTATAGAGATTTATTCAGTCCTATAGCTTCAGTCCTACAGAGATTTATTCAGTCCTACAGAGGTTTATTCAGTCCTATAGCCTCAGTCCTAGGTTACAGAGGTTTATTCAGTCCTATAGCCTCAGTCCTACAGAGGTTTATTCAGTCCTACAGAGGTTTATTCAGTCCTACAGCTTCAGTCCTACAGAGGTTTATTCAGTCCTATAGCTTCAGTCCTAGGTTATAGAGATTTATTCAGTCCTATAGCTTCAGTCCTAGGTTACAGAGGTTTATTCAGTCCTATAGCTTCAGTCCTAGGTTATAGAGATTTATTCAGTCCTATAGCCTCAGTCCTAGGTTATAGAGATTTATTCAGTCCTATAGCCTCAGTCCTAGGTTACAGAGGTTTATTCAGTCCTATAGCTTCAGTCCTAGGTTACAGAGGTTTATTCAGTCCTATAGCCTCAGTCCTAGGTTACAGAGATTTATTCAGTCCTATAGCTTCAGTCCTACAGAGGTTTATTCAGTCCTATAGCTTCAGTCCTAGGTTACAGAGATTTATTCAGTCCTATAGCTTCAGTCCTAGGTTACAGAGATTTATTCAGTCCTATAGCTTCAGTCCTAGGTTACAGAGATTTATTCAGTCCTATAGCTTCAGTCCTAGGTTACAGAGGTTTATTCAGTCCTATAGCCTCAGTCCTAGGTTACAGAGATTTATTCAGTCCTATAGCTTCAGTCCTAGGTTACAGAGGTTTATTCAGTCCTATAGCCTCAGTCCTAGGTTACAGAGATTTATTCAGTCCTATAGCCTCAGTCCTAGGTTACAGAGATTTATTCAGTCCTATAGCCTCAGTCCTAGGTTACAGAGGTTTATTCAGTCCTATAGCCTCAGTCCTAGGTTACAGAGATTTATTCAGTCCTATAGCCTCAGTCCTAGGTTACAGAGATTTATTCAGTCCTATAGCCTCAGTCCTAGGTTACAGAGGTTTATTCAGTCCTATAGCCTCAGTCCTACAGAGGTTTATTCAGTCCTACAGAGGTTTATTCAGTCCTACAGCTTCAGTCCTACAGAGGTTTATTCAGTCCTATAGCTTCAGTCCTAGGTTATAGAGATTTATTCAGTCCTATAGCTTCAGTCCTAGGTTACAGAGGTTTATTCAGTCCTATAGCTTCAGTCCTAGGTTATAGAGATTTATTCAGTCCTATAGCCTCAGTCCTAGGTTATAGAGATTTATTCAGTCCTATAGCCTCAGTCCTAGGTTACAGAGGTTTATTCAGTCCTATAGCTTCAGTCCTAGGTTACAGAGGTTTATTCAGTCCTATAGCCTCAGTCCTAGGTTACAGAGATTTATTCAGTTCTATAGCTTCAGTCCTACAGAGGTTTATTCAGTCCTATAGCTTCAGTCCTAGGTTACAGAGATTTATTCAGTCCTATAGCTTCAGTCCTAGGTTACAGAGATTTATTCAGTCCTATAGCTTCAGTCCTAGGTTACAGAGATTTATTCAGTCCTATAGCTTCAGTCCTAGGTTACAGAGGTTTATTCAGTCCTATAGCCTCAGTCCTAGGTTACAGAGATTTATTCAGTCCTATAGCTTCAGTCCTAGGTTACAGAGGTTTATTCAGTCCTATAGCCTCAGTCCTAGGTTACAGAGATTTATTCAGTCCTATAGCCTCAGTCCTAGGTTACAGAGATTTATTCAGTCCTAGGTTACAGAGATTTATTCAGTCCTATAGCTTCAGTCCCAGGTTACAGAGATTTATTCAGTCCTATAGCTTCAGTCCTAGGTTACAGAGATTTATTCAGTCCTATAGCTTCAGTCCTAGGTTACAGAGATTTATTCAGTCCTATAGCTTCAGTCCTAGGTTACAGAGATTTATTCAGTCCTATAGCTTCAGTCCTAGGTTACAGAGGTTTATTCAGTCCTATAGCCTCAGTCCTAGGTTACAGAGATTTATTCAGTCCTATAGCTTCAGTCCTAGGTTACAGAGGTTTATTCAGTCCTATAGCCTCAGTCCTAGGTTACAGAGATTTATTCAGTCCTAGGTTACAGAGATTTATTCAGTCCTATAGCTTCAGTCCTAGGTTACAGAGGTTTATTCAGTCCTATAGCCTCAGTCCTAGGTTACAGAGATTTATTCAGTCCTATAGCTTCAGTCCCAGGTTACAGAGATTTATTCAGTCCTATAGCTTCAGTCCTAGGTTACAGAGGTTTATTCAGTCCTACAGCTTCAGTCCTACAGAGATTTATTCAGTCCTATAGCTTCAGTCCTAGGTTACAGAGGTTTATTCAGTCCTATAGCTTCAGTCCTACAGAGGTTTATTCAGTCCTACAGCTTCAGTCCTACAGAGGTTTATTCAGTCCTACAGCTTCAGTCCTACAGAGGTTTATTCAGTCCTATAGCTTCAGTCCTACAGAGGTTTATTCAGTCCTACAGCTTCAGTCCTAGGTTACAGAGGTTTATTCAGTCCTATAGCTTCAGTCCTAGGTTACAGAGGTTTATTCAGTCCTATAGCTTCAGTCCTAGGTTACAGAGATTTATTCAGTCCTATAGCTTCAGTCCTACAGAGGTTTATTCAGTCCTATAGCTTCAGTCCTAGGTTACAGAGGTTTATTCAGTCCTACAGCTTCAGTCCTAGGTTACAGAGGTTTATTCAGTCCTATAGCTTCAGTCCTACAGAGATTTATTCAGTCCTAGGTTACAGAGGTTTATTCAGTCCTATAGCTTCAGTCCTACAGAGGTTTATTCAGTCCTATAGCTTCAGTCCTACAGAGGTTTATTCAGTCCTACAGAGATTTATTCAGTCCTATAGCTTCAGTCCTAGGTTATAGAGATTTATTCAGTCCTATAGCTTCAGTCCTAGGTTATAGAGGTTTATTCAGTCCTATAGCTTCAGTCCTAGGTTATAGAGATTTATTCAGTCCTATAGCTTCAGTCCTACAGAGGTTTATTCAGTCCTATAGCTTCAGTCCTAGGTTACAGAGGTTTATTCAGTCCTATAGCTTCAGTCCTAGGTTACAGAGGTTTATTCAGTCCTACAGCTTCAGTCCTACAGAGGTTTATTCAGTCCTATGGCTTCAGTCCTAGGTTACAGAGATTTATTCAGTCCTATAGCTTCAGTCCTAGGTTACAGAGGTGTATTCAGTCCTATAGCTTCAGTCCTACAGAGGTTTATTCAGTCCTATAGCTTCAGTCCTAGGTTACAGAGATTTATTCAGTCCTATAGCTTCAGTCCTAGGTTACAGAGGTGTATTCAGTCCTATAGCTTCAGTCCTAGGTTATAGAGGTTTATTCAGTCCTATAGCCTCAGTCCTAGGTTACAGAGATTTATTCAGTCCTATAGCTTCAGTCCTAGGTTACAGAGGTGTATTCAGTCCTATAGCTTCAGTCCTAGGTTACAGAGGTGTATTCAGTCCTATAGCTTCAGTCCTACAGAGGTTTATTCAGTCCTATAGCTTCAGTCCTAGGTTACAGAGGTGTATTCAGTCCTATAGCTTCAGTCCTAGGTTATAGAGGTTTATTCAGTCCTATAGCTTCAGTCCTACAGAGGTTTATTCAGTCCTATAGCTTCAGTCCTAGGTTACAGAGGTGTATTCAGTCCTATAGCTTCAGTCCTAGGTTATAGAGGTTTATTCAGTCCTATAGCCTCAGTCCTAGGTTACAGAGATTTATTCAGTCCTATAGCTTCAGTCCTAGGTTACAGAGGTGTATTCAGTCCTATAGCTTCAGTCCTAGGTTACAGAGGTGTATTCAGTCCTATAGCTTCAGTCCTAGGTTATAGAGATTTATTCAGTCCTATAGCTTCAGTCCTAGGTTATAGAGGTTTATTCAGTCCTATAGCTTCAGTCCTAGGTTATAGAGATTTATTCAGTCCTATAGCCTCAGTCCTAGGTTACAGAGGTTTATTCAGTCCTATAGCTTCAGTCCTACAGAGATTTATTCAGTCCCATAGCTTCAGTCCTAGGTTACAGAGGTTTATTCAGTCCTACAGCTTCAGTCCTACAGAGATTTATTCAGTCCCATAGCTTCAGTCCTAGGTTACAGAGGTTTATTCAGTCCTACAGCTTCAGTCCTACAGAGATTTATTCAGTCCCATAGCTTCAGTCCTAGGTTACAGAGGTTTATTCAGTCCTACAGCTTCAGTCCTACAGAGGTTTATTCAGTCCTACAGCTTCAGTCCTACAGAGGTTTATTCAGTCCTATAGCTTCAGTCCTAGGTTACAGAGGTTTATTCAGTCCTACAGCTTCAGTCCTACAGAGATTTATTCAGTCCCATAGCTTCAGTCCTAGGTTACAGAGGTTTATTCAGTCCTACAGCTTCAGTCCTACAGAGGTTTATTCAGTCCTACAGCTTCAGTCCTACAGAGGTTTATTCAGTCCTATAGCTTCAGTCCTACAGAGGTTTATTCAGTCCTATAGCTTCAGTCCTAGGTTACAG
The DNA here is from genome assembly GCF_021184085.1 of Oncorhynchus gorbuscha. NCBI lineage: Eukaryota > Metazoa > Chordata > Actinopteri > Salmoniformes > Salmonidae > Oncorhynchus > Oncorhynchus gorbuscha. The sequence goes on from NW_025745832.1 coordinate 96,730, forward strand.
AGGTTTATTCAGTACTATAGCTTCAGTCCTACAGAGGTTTATTCAGTCCTACAGCTTCAGTCCTAGGTTACAGAGGTTTATTCAGTCCTATAGCTTCAGTCCTAGGTTACAGAGGTTTATTCAGTCCTACAGCCTCAGTCCTAGGTTACAGAGGTTTATTCAGTCCTATAGCTTCAGTCCTACAGAGGTTTATTCAGTCCTACAGCTTCAGTCCTACAGAGATTTATTCAGTCCTATAGCTTCAGTCCTACAGAGATTTATTCAGTCCTATAGCTTCAGTCCTACAGAGATTTATTCAGTCCTATAGCTTCAGTCCTAGGTTACAGAGGTTTATTCAGTCCTACAGCTTCAGTCCTACAGAGATTTATTCAGTCCCATAGCTTCAGTCCTAGGTTACAGAGGTTTATTCAGTCCTACAGCTTCAGTCCTACAGAGGTTTATTCAGTCCTATAGCTTCAGTCCTAGGTTACAGAGGTTTATTCAGTCCTATAGCTTCAGTCCTAGGTTACAGAGGTTTATTCAGTCCTATAGCTTCAGTCCTACAGAGATTTATTCAGTCCCATAGCTTCAGTCCTAGGTTACAGAGGTTTATTCAGTCCTACAGCTTCAGTCCTACAGAGGTTTATTCAGTCCTATAGCTTCAGTCCTAGGTTACAGAGGTTTATTCAGTCCTATAGCTTCAGTCCTACAGAGATTTATTCAGTCCTATAGCTTCAGTCCTACAGAGGTTTATTCAGTCCTACAGCTTCAGTCCTACAGAGATTTATTCAGTCCTATAGCTTCAGTCCTACAGAGATTTATTCAGTCCTATAGCTTCAGTCCTACAGAGATTTATTCAGTCCTATAGCTTCAGTCCTAGGTTACAGAGGTTTATTCAGTCCTATAGCTTCAGTCCTAGGTTACAGAGGTTTATTCAGTCCTATAGCTTCAGTCCTAGGTTACAGAGATTTATTCAGTCCTATAGCTTCAGTCCTAGGTTACAGAGGTTTATTCAGTCCTATAGCTTCAGTCCTACAGAGATTTATTCAGTCCTATAGCTTCAGTCCTACAGAGGTTTATTCAGTCCTATAGCCTCAGTCCTACAGTAGGTTTATTCAGTCCTATAGCCTCAGTCCTACAGTAGGTTTATTCAGTCCTATAGCCTCAGTCCTACAGTAGGTTTATTCAGTCCTACAGCCTCAGTCCTAGGTTACAGAGGTTTATTCAGTCCTATAGCTTCAGTCCTAGGTTACAGAGATTTATTCAGTCCTATAGCTTCAGTCCTAGGTTACAGAGATTTATTCAGTCCTATAGCTTCAGTCCTACAGTAGGTTTATTCAGTCCTATAGCCTCAGTCCTACAGTAGGTTTATTCAGTCCTACAGCTTCAGTCCTAGGTTACAGAGATTTATTCAGTCCTATAGCTTCAGTCCTAGGTTACAGAGATTTATTCAGTCCTATAGCTTCAGTCCTACAGAGGTTTATTCAGTCCTATAGCCTCAGTCCTAGGTTACAGAGATGTATTCAGTCCTATAGCTTCAGTCCTAGGTTACAGAGGTTTATTCAGTCCTACAGAGGTTTATTCAGTCCTACAGTAGGTTACAGGACTGTTATTTAGTCCTACAGAGGTTTATTCAGTCCTACAGTAGGTTACAGGACTGTTATTTGTCCTATAGAGGTTTATTCAGTCCTACAGTAGGTTACAGGACTGTTATTTGTCCTACAGAGGTTTATACAGAGGCTGTAGACTAAGAGACGTATCCATGGTGATATGTATAGATGGTATGGATGTTTAAACACCTTACTGAGGCTGTAGACTAAGAGACGTATCCATGGTGATATGTATAGATGGTATGGATGTTTAAACACCTTACTGCGTGTGCTTTTCGTTAACATACTGCTTTTTAACATCACATCTGGAAAATATCCCCATAAACTGCAGATATTTTTGTTTTGTTTTTGTCATGAAACAGGAATTTGAACAATCGGTATTTATTTGAATATTTGAAATGCTTGAAGTGTGTTTTTTACGTCAGTGACATGGTTTCCTGTTGTTTGGTTCGTTAGTCTATTGGCCCACCTTGTGGACATAGAAGGCATTACCGTGACAACGTGCTTTACTGGCAGAAGACTGCAGTCTGATTGGTCTGAGATCTGCCTCTTGAATACCGTGACAACGTGCTTTACTGGCACAAGACTGCAGTCTGATTGGTCTGAGATCTGCCTCTTGAATACCGTGACAACGTGTTCTGCTTCACTGGCAGAAGACTGCAGTCTGATTGGTCTGAGATCTGCCTCTTGAATACCGTGACAACGTGTTCTGCTTTACTGGCACAAGACTGCAGTCTGATTGGTCTGAGATCTGCCTCTTGAATACCGTGACAACGTGTTCTGCTTCACTGGCAGAAGACTGCAGTCTGATTGGTCTGAGATCTGCCTCTTGAATACCGTGACAACGTGTTCTGCTTTACTGGCAGAAGACTGCAGTCTGATTGGTCTGAGATCTGCCTCTTGAATACCGTGACAACGTGTTCTGCTTTACTGGCAGAAGACTGCAGTCTGATTGGTCTGAGATCTGCCTCTTGAATACCGTGACAACGTGTTCTGCTTTACTGGCAGAAGACTGCAGTCTGATTGGTCTGAGATCTGCCTCTTGAATACCGTGACAACGTGTTCTGCTTTACTGGCAGAAGACTGCAGTCTGATTGGTCTGAGATCTGCCTCTTGAATACCGTGACAACGTGTTCTGCTTCACTGGCAGAAGACTGCAGTCTGATTGGTCTGAGATCTGCCTCTTGAATACCGTGACAACGTGTTCTGCTTCACTGGCAGAAGACTGCAGTCTGATTGGTCTGAGATCTGCCTCTTGAATACCGTGACAACGTGTTCTGCTTTACTGGCAGAAGACTGCAGTCTGATTGGTCTGAGATCTGCCTCTTGAATACCGTGACAACGTGTTCTGCTTTACTGGCAGAAGACTGCAGTCTGATTGGTCTGAGATCTGCCTCTTGAATACCGTGACAACGTGTTCTGCTTCACTGGCAGAAGACTGCAGTCTGATTGGTCTGAGATCTGCCTCTTGAATACCGTGACAACGTGTTCTGCTTTACTGGCAGAAGACTGCAGTCTGATTGGTCTGAGATCTGCTTCTTGAATACCGTGACAACGTGTTCTGCTTTACTGGCAGAAGACTGCAGTCTGATTGGTCTGAGATCTGCGTCTTGAATACCGTGACAACGTGTTCTGCTTCACTGGCAGAAGACTGCAGTCTGATTGGTCTGAGATCTGCCTCTTGAATACCGTGACAACGTGTTCTGCTTCACTGGCAGAAGACTGCAGTCTGATTGGTCTGAGATCTGCCTCTTGAATACCGTGACAACGTGTTCTGCTTTACTGGCAGAAGACTGCAGTCTGATTGGTCTGAGATCTGCCTCTTGAATACCGTGACAACGTGTTCTGCTTTACTGGCAGAAGACTGCAGTCTGATTGGTCTGAGATCTGCCTCTTGAATACCGTGACAACGTGTTCTGCTTCACTGGCAGAAGACTGCAGTCTGATTGGTCTGAGATCTGCCTCTTGAATACCGTGACAACGTGTTCTGCTTTACTGGCAGAAGACTGCAGTCTGATTGGTCTGAGATCTGCCTCTAGAATACAGTCATGTGCAATGCTCTTGGTTGGGCGTCAATCAACAAGATAATTTATTATTATTTTTTTAAAACATGCTTATTTTATTTCATAATGTACACCGTTTTAAAACATACCCGACTCCCATTCACAATATTTTTTTTAAACCTTTATTTTACTAGGCAAGTCAGTTAAGAACAAGTTCTTATTTTCAATGACGGGGAACCTGGGGGCAACAGTGATTTGTACCTTGTTAACCCTGGTTACTAGTCCAACGCCCCAGTTGGTTGGTAAGCGACAGACATTCAGTCCAACGCTCTAACCACTAGGCCACCCCAGTGGGAGACAGTCATTCCCCAGTTGGCTACCCAGACATTCAGTCCAACGCTCAAACCACTAGGCTACCCTGCCGCCCGGTTGGTAAGTTTGCGACAGACATTCAGTCCAACGCTCTAACCACTAGGCTACCCTGCCGCCCCGGTTGGTAAGCGACAGACATTCAGTCCAACGCTCTAACCACTAGGCTACCCTGCCGCCCCAGGTTGGTCATTCAGCGACAGACATTCAGTCCAACGCTCTAACCACTAGGCTACCCTGCCACCCCAGTGGGTAGACAGACATTCAGTCCAACGCTCTAACCACTAGGCTAACCCTGCCACCCCAGTGGGAGACAGTCATTCAGTCCAACGCTCTAACCACTAGGCTACCCTGCCGCCCCAGTTGGAGACAGTCATTCAGTCCAACGCTCTAACCACTAGGCTACCCTGCCACCCCAGTGGGAGACAGTCATTCAGTCCAACGCTCTAACCACTAGGCTACCCTGCCACCCCAGTGGGAGACAGTCATTCAGTCCAACGCTCTAACCACTAGGCTACCCTGCCGCCCCAGTTGGAGACAGTCATTCAGTCCAACGCTCTAACCACTAGGCTACCCTGCCGCCCCAGTGGGAGACAGTCATTCAGTCCAACGCTCTAACCACTAGGCTACCCTGCCGCCCCAGTGGGAGACAGTCATTCAGTCCAACGCTCTAACCACTAGGCTACCCTGCCGCCCCAGTTGGTAAGCGACAGACATTCAGTCAACACGAGGAATAGATTGTCCTCCATCTTTGTGTTCTCCAGACAGAAAAGAGAAATAGGAAAAACAACATTTTAATTCAGAGCAATAAAGAAATCGAATAATTTAACTGAGCAAAACCAGAAACCTTTCAATATATAAATTTAATCAATACTGTAAAACTATTTAAATATAATATGTGGGAGTGTTGTGTTGTACTATGATAGATGAAGAATCAATATATCTTTATAGACTGTTAAGAGTATGTATCTAGTCAATATCTCAGTGTATTATGTCTGTTTTGTAACACTGTGTTTATATGTGAAAATATGATCGTATTATAAATTGTATTTTTCATGTTTAAGGACTCTTGAAAATTAGTCCAGATTAGGACTAAAATAGCTCTGAATCAAATCAAATCAACTCAAATACAGATTGTACTTTTTTCACATTGTGTGTTTAAAAAAAATCAGGAATGAATCATCCATTAGTTTAACATGACCTGTTAATAACTGTTATTATGTCTCTCTCTCTCTCTCTCTCTCTCTCTCTCTCTCTCTCTCTCTCTCTCTCTCTCTCTCTCTCTCTCTCTCTCTCTCTCTCTCTCTCTCTCTCTCTCTCTCTCTCTCTCTCTCTCTCTCTCTCTCTCTCTCTGTCTCTCTCTCTCTCTCTCTCTCTCTCTCTCTCTCTCTCTCTCTCTCTCTCTCTCTCTCTCTCTCTCTCTCTCTCTCTCTCTCTCTCTCTCTCTCTCTCTCTCTCTCTCTCTCTCTCTCTCTCTCTCTCTCTCTCTCTCTCTCTCTGTCTCTCTCTCTCTCTCTCTCTCTCTCTCTCTCTCTCTCTCTCTCTCTCTCTCTCTCTCTCTCTCTCTCTCTCTCTCTCTCTCTCTCTGTCTCTCTCTCTCTCTCTCTCTCTCTCTCTCTCTCTGTCTCTCTCTCTCTCTCTCTCTCTCTCTCTCTCTCTCTCTCTCTCTCTCTCTCTGTCTCTCTCTCTCTCTCTCTCTCTCTCTCTCTCTCTCTCTCTCTCTCTCTCTCTCTCTCTCTCTCTCTCTCTCTCTCTCTCTCTCTCTCTGTCTCTCTCTCTCTGTCTCTCTCTCTCTCTCTCTGTCTCTCTCTCTCTCTCTCTCTCTCTCTCTCTCTCTCTCTCTCTCTCTCTCTCTCTCTCTCTCTCTCTCTCTCTCTCTCTCTCTCTCTGTCTCTCTCTCTCTCTCTCTCTCTCTCTCTGTCTCTCTCTCTCTCTCTCTCTCTCTCTCTCTCTCTCTCTCTCTCTCTCTCTCTCTCTCTCTCTCTCTCTCTCTCTCTCTCCTCTCTCTCTCTCTCTCTCTCTCTCTCTCTCTCTCTCTCTCTCTCTCTCTCTCTCTCTCTCTCTCTCTCTCTCTCTCTCTCTCTCTCTCTCTCTCTCTCTCTCTCTCTCTCTCTCTCTCTCTCTCTCTCTCTCCTCTCTCCTCTCTCCTCTCTCCTCTCCCTCTCTCCTCTCTCTCTCTCCTCTCTCTCTCTCTCTCAGTCACAATGGTCCCAGTTCTGTTTTTGGTGGCAATCACGTTATCAACCAATGACACTTCCAATGAAGACCAGACAGGAGGTAAGTGAGACAGATGTAATTGAACCGTAGAATGTGTTTCTGGAGAGAGACAGGATACTACATCATATGTGTCACATGGTCAAAAAAGGCCCGATTTTCTACAACTCGTTGGGACGTTTCTTCTTCCTGACTCAGTAAAATGTAATAACTGTTTCTAGACAGTAAATACACAGTAAGGCCTGTGTCTATATTACAGTATATCCTCCACTGTCTGATAAGGTACTATGGTCCATCCTTCCTTTACTATTACAGGATTATAGTTAAGGTGGACTGGATTAGTTTAGCCAGTCATTTACCATGTTGTTATCATTTGTAAATGGCTGGCTGTGAATGTCTTTATTTTTTTAAACCTTTATTTTACTAGGCAAGTCAGTTAAGAACAAATTCTTATTTTCAACGAGGTCTAGGAACAGTGTTTTAACTGCCTGTTCAGGGGAAGAACGACAGATTGTCAGCTCGGGGGTTGGAACTAGTCCAACGCTCTAACCACTAGGCTACCCTGCCTACAGTAGCCCTTCTCTCTCTCAGGTTTAAATGAGATAACCCAGACCCTTAACAGTAGCCCTTCTCTCTCAGGTTTAAATGAGATAACCCTAACCCTTAACAGCAGCCCTTCTCTCTCTCTCTCAGGTTTAAATGAGATAACCCAGACCCTTAACAGCAGCCCTTCTCTCTCTCAGGTTTAAATGAGATAACCCAGACCCTTAACAGGTTTAAATGAGATAACCCAGACCCTTAACAGCAGCCCTTCTCTCTCTCAGGTTTAAATGAGATAACCCAGACCCTTAACAGCAGCCCTTCTCTCTCTCAGGTTTAAATGAGATAACCCAGACCCTTAACAGCAGCCCTTCTCTCTCTCTCAGGTTTAAATGAGATAACCCAGACCCTTAACAGCAGCCCTTCTCTCTCTCTCAGGTTTAAATGAGATAACCCAGACCCTTCAGTCTCTCTCTCTCAGGTTTAAATGAGATAACCCAGACCCTTAACAGCAGCCCTTCAGCAGCCTCTCTCTCAGGTTTAAATGAGATAACCCAGACCCTTAACAGCAGCCCTTCTCTCTCTCAGGTTTAAATGAGATAACCCTTAACAGCAGCCCTTCTCTCTCTCAGGTTTAAATGAGATAACCCAGACCCTTAACAGCAGCCCTTCTCTCTCTCAGGTTTAAATGAGATAACCCAGACCCTTAACAGCAGCCCTTCTCTCTCTCAGGTTTAAATGAGATAACCCAGACCCTTAACAGCAGCCCTTCTCTCTCTCAGGTTTAAATGAGATAACCCAGACCCTTAACAGCAGCCCTTCTCTCTTTAAATGAGATAACCCAGACCCTTAACAGCAGCCCTCTCTCTCTCAGGTTTAAATGAGATAACCCTTAACAGCACCCTTAACAGAGATAACCCAGACCCTTAACAGCAGCCCTTCTCTCTCTCAGGTTTAAATGAGATAACCCAGACCCTTAACAGCAGCCCTTCTCTCTCTCTTTAAATGAGATAACCCAGGTTTAAATGAGATAACCCAGACCCTTAACAGCAGCCCTTCTCTCTCTCAGGTTTAAATGAGATAACCCAGACCCTTAACAGCAGCCCTTCTCTCTCTCTCAGGTTTAAATGAGATAACCCAGACCCTTAACAGCAGCCCTTCTCTCTCTCAGGTTTAAATGAGATAACCCAGACCCTTAACAGCCCTTCTCTCTCTCAGGTTTAAATGAGATAACCCAGACCCTTAACAGTAGCCCTTCTCTCTCTCTCTCAGGTTTAAATGAGATAACCCAGACCCTTAACAGTAGCCCTTCTCTCTCTCTCTCAGGTTTAAATGAGATAACCCTGACCCTTAACAGCAGCCCTTCTCTCTCTCTCTCAGGTTTAAATGAGATAACCCAGACCCTTAACAGCAGCCCTTCTCTCTCTCAGGTTTAAATGAGATAACCCTGACCCTTAACAGTAGCCCTTCTCTCTCTCAGGTTTAAATGAGATAACCCAGACCCTTAACAGCAGCCCTTCTCTCTCTCAGGTTTAGAGGAGCTTGTCCCTGATACTTATCTCTCAAGACAACGGCCCTTCGGCCCAGATGGCAGCCTATTCCCAATTTAAATAGTGCACAACTTTTTTCTCCAAGGTCCATTTAGGACTACGGTCAAAAGTAGTGCACTATATAGGGAATAGGGTGCCATTTTGGGACATAACCAAGTCAGATCTTAAAACGGGCCTCCATCCAGACCATAATAACGGGTCTAGTTGCCCTGACCCTCTCTCTCTCTCAGGTTTAAATGAGATAACCCAGACCCTTAACAGCAGCCCAACCTTAATTCCCACCTGGCCACCACCAGAGTAGGGTTGTGTTCAGTTGGGACAACACGGAAGAAAACACTCTGAAACAGACAGGTGCTATCTGCTGTCGCCCAATCAGAAAAGGGTTGTTTTTGTTGTCTGTTGTGTGTCTTATTGAACACTGCTCAACTCTCTGTAGCCCCGTAGAAATATAATAACTAGAAAGGACATTCATGATCTGAGGTGGCTATTGACCTATCTAGTAATTGTACTGCTACGCTCAACTCTCTGTAGCCCCGTAGAAATATAATAACTAGAAAGGACATTTATGATCTGAGGTGGCTATTGACCTATTTAGTAATTGTACTGCTACGCTCAACTCTCTGTAGCCCCGTAGAAATATAATAACTAGAAAGGACATTCATGATCTGAGGTGGCCATTGACCTATCTAGTAATTGTACTGCTACGCTCAACTCTCTGTAGCCCCGTAGAAATATAATAACTAGAAAGGACATTCATGATCTGAGGTGGCTATTGACCTATCTAGTCATTGTACTGCTACGCTCAACTCTCTGTAGCCCCGTAGAAATTTAATAACTAGAAAGGACATGTATGATCTGAGGTGGCTATTGACCTATCTAGTAATTGTACTGCTACGCTCAACTCTCTGTAGCCCCGTAGAAATATAATAACTAGAAAGGACATTCATGATCTGAGGTGGCTATTGACCTATCTAGTAATTGTACTGCTACGCTCAACTCTCTGTTCTACCACAGGCTTATAATAAGTTTCCTGTTCCTTTGATGACTCAACTCTCTGTTCTACCACAGCTTGTTCTGTTCCTTTGATCCTCTCCAATAACCTCTCCTACCTCCTGAAGTGTGTACTCGTTCACTACGTTGGGTTGGTGGAGGCATGGGCTAGACTCGAATGAGGGTTACGCTATTTCCTTTCATAAATCTATGAAGGGAGGTGAACAAGTGCACACTTTCGGAGGAAGGACAGATTTTGTTTGGCGTCCATAACCTCTGCCTCTTCCTTCTTCCCTCTCCTTTCCAGAAGACACGAAGTCCCAGAGTTCCCACATCCTGCCTACCGTGCTGGTCTTCTCCGTGCTGCTTGTCATCAGCATTCTGCTGGCCTGGTACTTCCTCAGGTAACGAACCAGTCACAGGGTGGGGTAGTGTGTGTGTGTGTGTGTGCTGCCAGACAGGGCGAGGGCCAAGGCGACGTCACCCTTCCTCTCCCCAATCAGCAGAGGGCGGAGCCTCCAGTCAGGAAATGAACCACTAGCAGTAGTTCATGCCTCACGCTGGCCACAGTAAAAGTGAAGTACACAGCCAGGCGCGTTAGTATGAACGATCTGAAGCCAAAGAGAGAGACCTGCTGTGGCTGTAACCTAGCAGTGCTGTGTTCTGTGATCTCATCAACCCTGGACTCTAATGAGAAAGAGCAGCTTTTCCAGTTTCAGATGGTACCAACGTATCTGTGTGCTTTATATAACATATAACTCATGTTTTAACTTACAACCTACAACTGTTAGATCTTACAACTGTTAGTTATTAGAACGGTTAGTTCTTACAACTTACAACTGTTAGATCTTAGAACTGTTAGATCTTACAACTGTTAGTTATTACAACGGTTAGTTCTTACAACTGTTACATCTTACAACTGTTAGTTATTAGAACGGTTAGTTCTTACAACTGTTAGATCTTACAACTGTTAGTTATTAGAACGGTTAGTTCTTACAACTGTTAGATCTTAGAACTGTTAGTTATTAGAACGGTTAGTTCTTACAACTGTTACATCTTACAACTGTTAGTTATTAGAACGGTTAGTTCTTACAACTGTTAGATCTTACAACTGTTAGTTATTAGAACGGTTAGTTCTTACAACTGTTAGATCTTAGAACTGTTAGTTATTAGAACGGTTAGTTCTTACAACTGTTACATCTTACAACTGTTAGTTATTAGAACGGTTAGTTCTTACAACTGTTAGATCTTACAACTGTTAGTTATTAGAACGGTTAGTTCTTACAACTGTTAGATCTTACAACTGTTAGTTATTAGAACGGTTAGTTCTTACAACTGTTAGATCTTAGAACTGTTAGTTATTAGAACGGTTAGTTCTTACAACTGTTAGATCTTACAACTTACAACTGTTAGATCTTAGAACTGTTAGAACTTAGAACTGTTAGTTCTTAGAACTGTTAGTTCTTAGAACTGTTAGATCTTAGAACTGTTAGTTATTAGAACTGCTGTTAGTTATTAGAACTGTTAGTTATTAGAACTGTTAGAACTTAGAACTGTTAGAACTTAGAACTGTTAGTTCTTAGAACTGTTAGAACTTAGAACTGTTAGTTATTAGAACTGTTAGAACTTAGAACTGTTAGTTCTTAGAACTGTTAGAACTTAGAACTGTTAGAACTTAGAACTGTTAGAACTTAGAACTGTTAGAACTTAGAACTGTTAGTTCTTAGAACTGTTAGAACTTAGAACTGTTAGAACTTAGAACTGTTAGTTCTTAGAACTGTTAGTTCTTAGAACTGTTAGTTATTAGAACTGATGTTTTGGAGTGGACTTGACTAATAGTTGCAGGTAAAATGTATCCCTTTATGTCCGTTAATTAACCTGTCATCCTCCTGTTCTCTCTCTTCCTTTTCCTCCTGTTCTCTCTCTCTCTCTACCCGGCAGGATAAGGAACCAGAGAAAGGAGGTCGTCACAGCAGTCGACAAGAAAATACCGAATGGAATCCTGGAAGAACAAGGTCCGGTCACCTTTAATGATGAGTCTTTATCTTCGTTATGTCGTTGATCCGTTGTTTGTAACCAGGGAAGTGGCATCGAGATCGAGGTCTTTTTCAAGTGAGCCCTGGGTTGGAGAACAAAGTGAAACTGATTTGTTAAACACATACAGGCGTCGTTGAAAAGAGACAATTCGAACGAGTTTTAATGTCAAGCTGTAGGCGGAGGAGTCTTCTCTGTTCTTGCAGGAGTCCCCTCGCTGTCATGTGGTTGTTGTCTGACTTCCTGTGGTTACTGATGTTAAGGGAGACAACCGATACATAGTTTTCTAACCTGCATCAACTATGAAGTCTCAATCTGCATCGTGCAGTAGGCTTCGGTGCCTCACTATGTCCTTACCACGTAATACACTATATTTAATGATGTGCATCGTGCAGTAGGCCTCGGTGCCTCACTATGTCCTTACCACATAATACACTATATTTAATGATGTGCATCGTGCAGTAGGCCTCGGTGCCTCACTATGTCCTTACCACGTAATACACTATATTTAATGATGTGCATCGTGCAGTAGGCCTCGGTGCCTCACTATGTCCTTACCACGTAATACACTATATTTAATGATGTGCATCGTGCAGTAGGCCTCGGTGCCTCACTATGTCCTTACCACGTAATACACTATATTTAATGATGTGCATCGTGCAGTAGGCCTCGGTGCCTCACTATGTCCTTACCACGTAATACACTATATTTAATGATGTGTATCGTGCAGTAGGCCTCGGTGCCTCACTATGTCCTTACCACGTAATACACTATATTTAATGATGTGTATCGTGCAGTAGGCCTCGGTGCCTCACTATGTCCTTACCACGTAATACACTATATTTAATGATGTGCATCGTGCAGTAGGCCTCGGTGCCTCACTATGTCCTTACCACGTAATACACTATATTTAATGATGTGCATCGTGCAGTAGGCCTCGGTGCCTCACTATGTCCTTACCACGTAATACACTATATTTAATGATGTGCATCGTGCAGTAGGCCTCGGTGCCTCACTATGTCCTTACCACGTAATACACTATATTTAATGATGTGTATCGTGCAGTAGGCCTCGGTGCCTCACTATGTCCTTACCACGTAATGCCGTTGTTACATCCATTATTCATTACATTATCACTGTGATAATCCTCTATTAGCTGCGTTGTTTGACACACAAGAGAAATGTTTTGTTTTTGAGATATCCCAACATTACACGAGTTGGAGTTAAGTGGAAACATGATGTACCTTCAAAGGACTTGTTATCCTCATAAATACTCATAGTAGTAGTAGTAGTAGTATTCCTAGTAGTAGTAGTAGTAGTATTATTATTATTACTAGTAGTAGTAGTAGTAGTAGTATTATTATTATTACTAGTAGTAGTATTATTATTATTAGTAGTAGTATTATTATTAGTAGTATTATTACTAGTAGTATTACTAGTAGTAGTATTATTATTATTAGTAGTAGTATTATTATTATTATTATTACTAGTAGTAGTAGTATTATTATTATTACTAGTAGTAGTATTATTATTATTACTAGTAGTAGTAGTAGTATTATTAGTAGTATTATTATTATTATTATTATTATTATTATTATTATTACTAGTAGTAGTAGTAGTATTATTATTACTAGTAGTAGTAGTATTATTATTATTATTACTAGTATTATTATTATTATTACTAGTAGTAGTAGTAGTATTATTATTATTACTAGTAGTAGTATTATTATTATTAGTATTATTATTATTATTATTAGTAGTATTATTATTATTATTATTATTAGTATTATTATTATTACTAGTAGTAGTAGTAGTATTATTAGTAGTATTATTATTATTATTATTAGTATTATTATTATTATTACTAGTAGTAGTAGTAGTATTATTATTACTAGTAGTAGTAGTATTATTATTATTATTACTAGTAGTAGTAGTAGTATTATTATTATTACATTTACATTTACATTTAAGTCATTTAGCAGACGCTCTAATCCAGAGCGACTTACAAATTGGTGCATTCACCTTATGACATCCAGTGGAACAGTCACTTTACAATAGTGCATCTAAATCTTAAAGGGGGGGGTGAGAGGGAATACTTATCCTATCCTAGGTATTCCTTAAAGGGGTGGGGTTTCAGGTGTCTCCGGAAGGTGGTGATTGACTCCGCTGTCCTGGCGTCGTGAGGGGGTTTGTTCCACCATTGGGGGGCCAGAGCAGCGAACAGTTTTGACTGGGCTGAGCGGGAACTGTACTTCCTCAGTGGTAGGGAGGCGAGCAGGCCAGAGGTGGATGAACGCAGTGCCCTTGTTTGGGTGTAGGGCCTGATCAGAGCCTGGAGGTACTGAGGTGCCGTTCCCCTCACAGCTCCGTAGGCAAGCACCATGGTCTTGTAGCGGATGCAAGCTTCAACTGGAAGCCAGTGGAGTGAACGGAGGAGCGGGGTGACGTGAGAGAACTTGGGAAGGTTGAACACCAGACGGGCTGCGGCGTTCTGGATGAGTTGAAGGGGTTTAATGGCACAGGCAGGGAGCCCAGCCAACAGCGAGTTGCAGTAATCCAGACGGGAGATGACAAGTGCCTGGATTAGGACCTGCGCCGCTTCCTGTGTGAGGCAGGGTCGTACTCTGCGGATGTTGTAGAGCATGAACCTACAGGAACGGGCCACCGCCTTGATGTTGGTTGAGAACGACAGGGTGTTGTCCAGGATCACGCCAAGGTTCTTAGCGCTCTGGGAGGAGGACACAATGGAGTTGTCAACCGTGATGGCGAGATCATGGAACGGGCAGTCCTTCCCGGGAGGAAGAGCAGCTCCGTCTTGCCGAGGTTCAGCTTGAGGTGGTGATCCGTCATCCACACTGATATGTCTGCCAGACATGCAGAGATGCGATTCGCCACCTGGTCATCAGAAGGGGGAAAGGAGAAGATTAGTTGTGTGTCGTCTGCATAGCAATGATAGGAGAGACCATGTGAGGTTATGACAGAGCCAAGTGACTTGGTGTATAGCGAGAATAGGAGAGGGCCTAGAACAGAGCCCTGGGGGACACCAGTGGTGAGAGCGCGTGGTGAGGAGACAGATTCTCGCCACGCCACCTGGTCGGAGCGACCTGTCAGGTAGGACGCAATCCAAGCGTGGGCCGCGCCGGAGATGCCCAACTCGGAGAGGGTGGAGAGGAGGATCTGATGGTTCACAGTATCGAAGGCAGCCGATAGATCTAGAAGGATGAGAGCAGAGGAGAGAGAGTTAGCTTTAGCAGTGCGGAGCGCCTCCGTGATACAGAGGAGAGCAGTCTCAGTTGAATGACTAGTCTTGAAACCTGACTGATTTGGATCAAGAAGGTCATTCAGAGAGAGATAGCGGGAGAGCTGGCCAAGGACGGCACGTTCAAGAGTTTTGGAGAGAAAAGAAAGAAGGGATACTGGTCTGTAATTGTTGACATCGGAGGGATCGAGTGTAGGTTTTTTCAGAAGGGGTGCAACTCTCGCTCTCTTGAAGACGGAAGGGACGTAGCCAGCGGTCAGGGATGAGTTGATGAGCGAGGTGAGGTAAGGGAGAAGGTCTCCGGAAATGGTCTGGAGAAGAGAGGAGGGGATAGGGTCAAGCGGGCAGGTTGTTGGGCGGCCGGCCGTCACAAGACGCGAGATTTCATCTGGAGAGAGAGGGGAGAAAGAGGTCAGAGCACAGGGTAGGGCAGTGTGAGCAGAACCAGCGGTGTCGTTTGACTTAGCAAACGAGGATCGGATGTCGTCGACCTTCTTTTCAAAATGGTTGACGAAGTCATCTGCAGAGAGGGAGGAGGGGGGAGGGGATTCAGGAGGGAGGAGAAGGTGGCAAAGAGCTTCCTATGGTTAGAGGCAGATGCTTGGAATTTAGCGTGGTAGAAAGTGGCTTTAGCAGCAGAGACAGAGGAGGAAAATGTAGAGAGGAGGGAGTGAAAGGATGCCAGGTCCGCAGGGAGGCGAGTTTTCCTCCATTTCCGCTCGGCTGCCCGGAGCCCTGTTCTGTGAGCTCGCAATGAGTCATCGAGCCACGGAGCGGGAGGGGAGGACCGAGCCGGCCTGGAGGATAGGGGACATAGAGAGTCAAAGGATGCAGAGAGGGAGGAGAGGAGGGTTGAGGAGGCAGAATCAGGAGATAGGTTGGAGAAGGTTTGAGCGGAGGGAAGAGATGATAGGATGGAAGAGGAGAGAGTAGCGGGGGAGAGAGAGCGAAGGTTGGGACGGCGCGATACCATCCGAGTAGGGGCAGTGTGGGAGGTGTTGGATGAGAGCGAGAGGGAAAAGGATACAAGGTAGTGGTCGGAGACTTGGAGGGGAGTTGCAATGAGGTTAGTGGAAGAACAGCATCTAGTAAAGATGAGGTCGAGCATATTGCCTGCCTTGTGAGTAGGGGGGGAGGTGAGAGGGTGAGGTCAAAAGAGGAGAGGAGTGGAAAGAAGGAGGCAGAGAGGAATGAGTCAAAGGTAGACGTGGGGAGGTTAAAGT
>NW_025745832.1:122500-166604 GCF_021184085.1 Oncorhynchus gorbuscha
GAGTGGCTGAGTGGCTGGCTGAGTGACTGGCTGGCTGACTGACTGGCTGACTGACTGGCTGACTGACTGACTGGCTGGCTGACTGACTGGCTGGCTGACTGACTGGCTGGCTGACTGACTGGCTGGCTGACTGGCTGACTGACTGACTGACTGACTGGCTGACTGGCTGACTGGCGGACTGACTAGCTGAGTGGCTGGCTGAGTGACTGGCTGGCTGACTGACTGGCTGAGTGGCTGGCTGGCTGGCTGACTGACTGGCTGACTGACTGGCTGAGTGGCTGGCTGTCTGGATGGCTGGCTGGCTGGCTGACTGACTGGCTGATGGACTGGCTGACGGACTGGCTGGCTGGCTAAATGACTGGCTGGCTGACTGGCTGGCTGGCTGTGACTGACTGTGGTGTGTTCTGTTTTGTTTTCAGTCGTTGCCATCTGGATATACCCAGGGGACGTGCCAGGAGGCCAACAAAGAAGACAACAGAGAAAAGAACAGATATCCCAACATCCTTCCATGTGAGGGCTCCATCTCATTCTCTCTACATCATTAACTAGTGATATCCCAACATCCTTCCATGTGAGGGCTCCATCTCATTCTCTCTACATCATTAACTAGTGATATCCCAACATCCTTCCATGTGAGGGGCTCCATCTCATTCTCTCTATATCATTAACTAGTGATATCCCAACATCCTTCCATGTGAGGGGCTCCATCTCATTCTCTCTACATCATTAACTAGTGATATCCCAACATCCTTCCATGTGAGGGGCTCCATCTCATTCTCTCTATATCATTAACTAGTGATATCCCAACATCCTTCCATGTGAGGGGCTCCATCTCATTCTCTCTATATCATTAACTAGTGATATCCCAACATCCTTCCATGTGAGGGGCTCCATCTCATTCTCTCTACATCATTAACTAGTGATATCTCAACATCCTACCATGTGAGGGGCTCCATCTCATTCTCTCTATATCATTAACTAGTGATATCCCAACATCCTTCCATGTGAGGGGCTCCATCTCATTCTCTCTATATCATTAACTAGTGATATCTCAACATCCTTCCATGTGAGGGGCTCCATCTCATTCTATCTATATCATTAACTAGTGATATCCCAACATCCTTCCATGTGAGGGCTCCATCTCATTTCCTGGGTCTGTATCTATGTTACTACTACACTCATCCTATGTGGAGCCACATTTCCTGGGTCTGTATCTATGTTACTACTACACTCATCCTATATGGAGCCACATTTCCTGGGTCTGTATCTATTTGCAGAGCATAAGTTATTTTGTCATTGGTCAGTGATGCGAGACTCGTTCCCTAGCGACATGTATTCACACAGCAGTAGATACAGATCCTTACAGATAGTCAACTCTTCTCGTTCTGCCTGCACTTCCTTTTGACAGTTTCACTTCCTCTTTGGTCTATTCATTAATTAACCCTCGGGCCATTTTTATAGAAACCGAGACCAGGCTGTCCTCTTTGGTCTATTCATTAATTAACCCTCGGTCCATTTTTATAGAAACTGAGACCAGGCTGAAATTTGTTCATCTTCACTCCCAACTTTTAGGATCTATTCAATACAAAATAGAGATCAAGGAATAGAATAGAGATCGAATAGAGTAGAGATCAAGGAATAGAATAGAGATCAAGGAATAGAATAGAGATCGAATAAACTAGAGATCAAGGAATAGAATAGAATAGAGATCAAGGAATAGAATAGAATAGAGATCGAATAAACTAGAGATCAAGGAATAGAATAGAATAGAGATCAAGGAATAGAATAGAATAGAGATCAAGGAATAGAATAGAATAGAGATCGAACAGAATAGAGATCAAGGAATAGAATAGAGATCAAGGAATAGAATAGAATAGAAGAGAGATCGAATAGACTAGAGATCAAGGAATAGAATAGAATAGAGATCAAGGAATAGATTAGAGATCGAATATAATAGAGATCAAGGAATAGAATAAAATAGAGATCAAGGAATAGATTAGAGATTGAGTAGAATAAAGATCAAGGAATAGAATAGAATAGAGATCGAATAGAATAGAGATCAGGGAATAGAATAGAATAGAGATCGAATAGAGTAGAGATCAAGGAATAGAATAGAATTGAGATCGAATAGAATAGAGATCAAGGAATAGAATAGAATAGAGATCGAATAGAATAGAGATCAAGGAATAGAATAGAGATCGAATAGAATAGAGATCAAGGAATAGAATAGAATAGAGATCGAATAGAGTAGAGATCAAGGAATAGAATAGAATAGAGATCGAATAGAATAGAGATCAAGGAATAGAATAGAATAGAGATCGAATAGAATAGAGATCAAGGAATAGAATAGAGATCGAATAGAATAGAATAGAGATCGAATAGAGTAGAGATCAAGGAATAGAATAGAATAGAGATCTAATAGAATAGAGATCAAGGAATAGAATAGAATAGAGATCGAATAGAATAGAGATCAAGGAATAGAATATAATAGAGATCGAATAGAATAGAGATCAAGGAATAGAATAGAATAGAGATCGAATAGAATAGAGATCAAGGAATAGAATAGAATAGAGATCGAATAGAGTAGAGATCAAGGAATAGAATAGAATAGAGATTGAATAGAATAGAGATCAAGGAATAGAACAGAATAGAGATCGAATAGAATAGAGATCAAGGAATAGAATAGAATAGAGATCGAATAGAATAGAGATCAAGGAATAGAATAGAATAGAGATCGAATAGAATAGAGATCAAGGAATAGAATAGAGATCAAGGAATAGAATAGAATATAAATCTAATAGAATAGAGATCAAGGAATAGAATAGAGATCTAATATAATAGAGATCAAGGATTTGTCTTTACACCCCATTTTGACACCAGTTTTACCTACTGGAATTGTTGTCTGAAATGTTGTGTAGAAAAGCCCTTAAAGTGTCCATGTGTTTTAAACAGATGACCATTCCAGGGTGGTGCTAACACAGCTAGAAGGAAACCTCTGTTCAGACTACATCAACGCTTCCTATATCCATGTGAGTTGGGGATCTAGCTTTTTGTGTAAATGTGTGTTCTTCTTCAGCCTAAATAAGGTTGGGATAATATATATATATATAACGCTTCCTATATCCATGTGAGTTGGGGATCTAGCTTTTTGTTTAAATGTGTGTTCTTCTTCAGCCTAAATAAGGTTGGGATAATATATATATATATAACGCTTCCTATATCCATGTGAGTGGGGGATCTAGCTTTTTGTGTAAATGTGTGTTCTTCTTCAGCCTAAATAAGGTTGGGATAATATATATATATATAACGCTTCCTATATCCATGTGAGTGGGGGATCTAGCTTTTTGTTTAAATGTGTGTTCTTCTTCGGCCTAAATAAGGTTGGGATAATATATATATATATAACACTTCCTATATCCATGTGAGTGGGGGATCTAGCTTTTTGTTTAAATGTGTGTTCTTCTTCGGCCTAAATAAGGTTGGGATAATATATATATATATATATATAAAACGCTTCCTATATCCATGTGAGTTGGGGATCTAGCTTTTTGTTTAAATGTGTGTTCTTCTTCGGCCTAAATAAGGTTGGGATAATATATATATATATAACGCTTCCTATATCCATGTGAGTTGGGGATCTAGCTTTTTGTTTAAATGTGTGTTCTTCTTCGGCCTAAATAAGGTTGGGATAATATATATATATATATAAAACGCTTCCTATATCCATGTGAGTTGGGGATCTAGCTTTTTGTTTAAATGTGTGTTCTTCTTCAGCCTAAATAAGGTTGGGATAATATATATAATAATAATATTAATCATAAATCATATATCTATCAACATATTACATAATCTATCATGTTATTATTCCAACCGAAACAAGACCAGTTTTCATTGTAATGTTATTAATTAAGTGTTTTTATTTGTTATTTTTTGTTAGGGCTACACGGACAATAACAAATTTATCGCAGCACAAGGTAAATAAATCGATGTTTTTCTGCAGCAAATATTTAAATTAAAGCGTCACGTGTGTTTTCCAAATGTAATAACACATTTATTAATTTTTTTAAACATGGCTGCTGGTCCCGTAATGTCAACAAAGATGAATGGGGGTTAATGAGCTAATGGACTGTTGTGTTCCAGGTCCTAAACAAGACACGGTAGCAGACTTCTGGAGGATGATATGGGAACAGAAGACGGCAACTATTGTCATGCTGACCAACTTGAAAGAGAGGAAAGAGGTGATTGGTTACAAGACTTCCTGGCTTTTTCAGTGTCAACACTGTTACTTTCACCTTGAGTTTCTCTATAATGTCCTACCAGCACTAGAAATACAGCAACTGTCTTCATTACACATTACTGCTACACTACTACACTGATACTAATACTATACTAATACTACACTAATACTATATTACTGCTACACTACTACACTGATACTAATACTATACTAATACTATATTACTGCTACACTACTACACTGATACTAATACTATACTAATACTACACTAATACTATATTACTGCTACACTACTACACTGATACTAATACTATACTAATACTACACTAATACTATATTACTGCTACACTACTACACTGATACTATACCAGCACTAGAAATACAGCAACTGTCTGCATTACACATTACTGCTACACTACTACACTGATACTAATACTATACTAATACTACACTAATACTATATTACTGCTACACTACTAATACTGATACTAATACTATACTAATACTATATTACTGCTACACTACTACACTGATACTAATACTATACTAATACTACACTAATACTATATTACTGCTACACTACTACACTGATACTAATACTACACTAATACTATATTACTGCTACACTACTACACTGATACTAATACTATATTACTGCTACACTACTACACTGATACTAATACTATATTAATACTATATTACTGCTATACTACTACACTGATACTATACCAGCACTAGAAATAAAGCAACTGTCTTCATTACACATTACTGCTACACTACTACACTGATACTAATACTATACTAATACTATATTAATACTATATTACTGCTACACTACTACACTGATACTATACCAGCACTAGAAATACAGCAACTGTCTTCATTACACATTACTGCTACACTACTACACTGATACTAATACTATACTAATACTATATTACTGCTACACTACTACACTGATACCAATACTATACTAATACTACATTAATACTATATCACTACTACACAGATACTAATACTATACTAATACTACACTAATACTATATTACTGCTACACTACTACACGGATACTAATACTATACTAATACTATATTAATACTATATTACTGCTACACTACTACACTGATACTATACCAGTACTAGGAATACAGCAACTGTCTTCATTACACATTACTGCTACACTACTACACTGATACTAATACTACATTAATACTATATTACTGCTACACTACTACACCGATACTAATACTATACTAATACTACACTAATACTATATTACTGCTACACTACTACACTGATACTAATACTACACTAATACTATATTACTGCTACACTACTACACTGATACTAATACTATACTAATACTATATTAATACTATATTACTGCTATACTACTACACTGATACTATACCAGCACTAGAAATACAGCAACTGTCTTCATTACACATTACTGCACTGATACTAATACTATACTAATACTATATTACTGCTACACTACTACACTGATACTAATACTATACTAATACTACACTAATACTATATTACTGCTACACTACTACACTGATACTAATACTATACTATACTAATACTATACTAATACTATATTACTGCTATACTACTACACTGATACTATACCAGCACTAGAAATACAGCAACTGTCTTCATTACACATACTATACTAATACTACACTAATACTATATTACTGCTACACTACTACACTGATACTAATACTACATTAATACTATATTACTGCTACACTACTACAATGATACTATACCAGCACTACAAATACAGCAACTGTCTTCATTACACATTACTGCTACACTACTACACTGATACTAATACTATACTAATACTATATTACTGCTACACTACTACACTGATACCAATACTATACTAATACTATATTAGTACTACACTAATCCTATATTACTACTACACTAATCATATATTACTACTACACTGATACTAATACTACACTAATACTATATTAGTACTACACTAATCCTATATTACTACTACACTAATCATATACTACTACTACTCTAATCCTATATTACTAATACACTGATACTAATACTATATTACTACTACACTAATCCTATATTAGTATTACACTAATCATATATTAATACTACACTGATACTGATACTAATACTACACTAATACTATATTACTACTACACTCATCCTATATTACTACTACACTAATTATATACTACTACTACTCTAATCCTATATTACTACTACACTGATACTAGTCCTATTTTACTACCACACTAATCCTATGTTACTACTACACTAATCCTATGTTACTACTACACTCATCCTATGTTACTACTACACTAATCATATGTTACTACTACACTAATCCTATATTACTACTACACTCATCCTATGTTACTACTACACAAATCCTATGTTACTATTACACTTATACTATATTACTACTACATTAATACTATATTACTACTACACTGATACGAATACTATATTACTACTACACTAATACTATATTTCTACTACACTCATCCTATGTTACTACTACACTCATCCTATGTTACTACTACACTCATCCTATATTACTACTACACTCATCATATGCTACTACTACACTCATCCTATATTTCTACTACACTCATCCTATGCTACTACTACACTAATCCTATATTACTACTACACTGATACGAATACTATATTACTACTACACTCATCCTATGTTACTACTACACTCATCCTATATTACTACTACACTCATCCTATATTACTACTACACTCATCCTATGTTACTACTACACTCATCCTATGTTACTACTACACTCATCCTATATTACTACTACACTCATCATATGCTACTACTACACTCATCCTATATTTCTACTACACTCATCCTATGCTACTACTACACTAATCCTATATTACTACTACACTGATACGAATACTATATTACTACTACACTCATCCTATGTTACTACTACACTCATCCTATATTACTACTACACTCATCCTATATTACTACTACACTCATCCTATGCTACTACTACACTCATCCTATATTTCTACTACACTCATCCTATGTTACTACTACACTCATCCTATGTTACTACTACACTAACACATTGCTGCTACACTTGTCTGAGTGCCCCCAAGGCTCCATGCTAGCCTCTGAAGTCAAGCCATCCATTTCCACTTCACAATCTCTCCATGCTAGCATACCACTTAGAATGACCTGTAAACATGCAGTCTCCATGCTATCATACCATTTAGAATGCACTGTAAACATGCAGGCTCCATGCTAGCATAGCACTTCGAAATGTACTATAAACATGCAGGCTCCATGCTAGCATAGCACTTCGAAATGTACTATAAACATGCAGGCTCCATGCTAGCATAGCACTTCGTAATGTACTATAAACATGCAGGCTCCATGCTAGCATAGCACTTCGAAATGTACTATAAACATGCAGGCTCCATGCTAGCATAGCACTTAAATGTACTATAAACATGCAGGCTCTATGCTAGCATAGCACTTAGAAATGTACTATAAACATGCAGGCTCCATGCTAGCATAGTACTTAGAATGTACTATAAACATGCAGGCTCCATGCTAGCATAGCACTTAGAATGACCTGTAAACATGCAGGCTCCATGCTAGCATAGCACTTCGTAATGCACTATAAACATGCAGGCTCCATGCTAGCATAGCACTTCGAAATGTACTATAAACATGCAGTCTCCATGCTAGCATAGCACTTCGAAATGTACTATAAACATGCAGGCTCCATGCTAGCATAGCACTTCGAAATGTACTATAAACATGCAGGCTCCATGCTAGCATAGCACTTCCTGAAATGTACTATAAACATGCAGGCTCCATGCTAGCATAGCACTTAGAATGCACTATAAACATGCAGGCTCCATGCTAGCATAGCACTTCGAAATGTACTATAAACATGCAGGCTCCATGCTAGCATAGTACTTCGAAATGTACTATAAACATGCAGGCTCCATGCTAGCATAGCACTTAGAATGACCTGTAAACATGCAGGCTCCATGCTAGCATAGCACTTCGTAATGCACTATAAACATGCAGGCTCCATGCTAGCATAGCACTTCGAAATGTACTATAAACATGCAGTCTCCATGCTAGCATAGCACTTCGAAATGTACTATAAACATGCAGGCTCCATGCTAGCATAGCACTTCGAAATGTACTATAAACATGCAGGCTCCATGCTAGCATAGCACTTAGAATGACCTGTAAACATGCAGGCTCCATGCTAGCATAGCACTTCGTAATGCACTATAAACATGCAGGCTCCATGCTAGCATAGCACTTCGAAATGTACTATAAACATGCAGGCTCCATGCTAGCATAGCACTTCGAAATGTACTATAAACATGCAGGCTCCATGCTAGCATAGCACTTCGAAATGTACTATAAACATGCAGGCTCCATGCTAGCATAGCACTTCGAAATGTACTATAAACATGCAGGCTCCATGCTAGCATAGCACTTCGAAATGTACTATAAACATGCAGGCTCCATGCTAGCATAGCACTTCGAAATGCACTATAAACATGCAGGCTCCATGCTAGCATAGCACTTAGTAATGCACTATAAACATGCAGGCTCCATGCTAGCATAGCACTTCGTAATGTACTATAAACATGCAGGCTCCATGCTAGCATAGCACTTCGTAATGTACTATAAACATGCAGGCTCCATGCTAGCATAGCACTTCGAAATGTACTATAAACATGCAGGCTCCATGCTAGCATAGCACTTCGAAATGTACTATAAACATGCAGGCTCCATGCTAGCATAGCACTTCGTAATGTACTATAAACATGCAGGCTCCATGCTAGCATAGCACTTCGAAATGTACTATAAACATGCAGGCTCCATGCTAGCATAGCACTTCGAAATGTACTATAAACATGCAGGCTCTATGCTAGCATAGCACTTCGAAATGTACTATAAACATGCAGGCTCCATGCTAGCATAGTACTTCGAAATGTACTATAAACATGCAGGCTCCATGCTAGCATAGCACTTAGAATGACCTGTAAACATGCAGGCTCCATGCTAGCATAGCACTTCGTAATGCACTATAAACATGCAGGCTCCATGCTAGCATAGCACTTCGAAATGTACTATAAACATGCAGTCTCCATGCTAGCATAGCACTTCGAAATGTACTATAAACATGCAGGCTCCATGCTAGCATAGCACTTCGAAATGTACTATAAACATGCAGGCTCCATGCTAGCATAGCACTTCGAAATGTACTATAAACATGCAGGCTCCATGCTAGCATAGCACTTCGTAATGCACTATAAACATGCAGGCTCCATGCTAGCATAGCACTTCGAAATGTACTATAAACATGCAGGCTCCATGCTAGCATAGTACTTCGAAATGTACTATAAACATGCAGGCTCCATGCTAGCATAGCACTTAGAATGACCTGTAAACATGCAGGCTCCATGCTAGCATAGCACTTCGTAATGCACTATAAACATGCAGGCTCCATGCTAGCATAGCACTTCGAAATGTACTATAAACATGCAGTCTCCATGCTAGCATAGCACTTCGAAATGTACTATAAACATGCAGGCTCCATGCTAGCATAGCACTTCGAAATGTACTATAAACATGCAGGCTCCATGCTAGCATAGCACTTAGAATGACCTGTAAACATGCAGGCTCCATGCTAGCATAGCACTTCGTAATGCACTATAAACATGCAGGCTCCATGCTAGCATAGCACTTCGAAATGTACTATAAACATGCAGGCTCCATGCTAGCATAGCACTTCGAAATGTACTATAAACATGCAGGCTCCATGCTAGCATAGCACTTCGAAATGTACTATAAACATGCAGGCTCCATGCTAGCATAGCACTTCGAAATGTACTATAAACATGCAGGCTCCATGCTAGCATAGCACTTCGAAATGTACTATAAACATGCAGGCTCCATGCTAGCATAGCACTTCGAAATGCACTATAAACATGCAGGCTCCATGCTAGCATAGCACTTCGTAATGTACTATAAACATGCAGGCTCCATGCTAGCATAGCACTTCGAAATGTACTATAAACATGCAGGCTCCATGCTAGCATAGCACTTCGTAATGCACTATAAACATGCAGGCTCCATGCTAGCATAGCACTTCGTAATGTACTATAAACATGCAGTCTCCATGCTAGCATAACACTTCGTAATGCACACCCAATCATTTGTTTCATACCGTGTTGGGGTCAATTATATTTATATTCCTGTCAATTCAGGAAATACACAGAAATTCCAATTCTCTTCAATGCTCTTCAATTAAAATAGAACTAATTCTAACCCTGTTATATACTAAGTTAGGGTGCTAGTATAGACATTGGAACATTCTCTATGATTAATGTCCTGTCCTAATGTCCTGTCCTAATGTCCTGTCCTAATGTCCTGTCCTAATGTCCTGTCCTAATGTCCTGTCCTAATGTCCTGTCCTAATGTCCTGTCCTAACGTCCTGTCCTAATGTCCTGTCCTAATGTCCTGTCCTACTGTCCTGTCCTAATGTCCTGTCCTACTGTCCTGTCCTAATGTCCTGTCCTAATGTCCTGTCCTAATGTCCTGTCCTAATGTCCTGTGGTGACTCATTGCTTGCCTGTTTGTGTGTTTCCAAACCACTAGGACAAGTGTTACCAGTACTGGCCAGACCAGGGCTGTTGGACCTATGGTAATGTCCGGGTGGCTGTGGAAGACTGTACTGTGTTGGTGGACTACACCATACGGAAGTTCTGCATACAATATGTAAGTTATTATTAGATGGTAATCATGTGGGTCATGTAGATTATAACAGTACCGTAGGTTTGGTTGGAAATGTAAGTGCTTGCCTGTGCTATACTTATTCACTTGTAGTATACTAAAGTACTATACTTGTTCACTTGTAGTATACTAAAGTACTACACTTATTCACTTGTAGTATTCTAAAGTACTATACTTGTTCACTTATAGTGTACTAAAGTGCTATACTTGTTCACTTGTAGTATACTAAAGTACTACACTTATTCACTTGTAGTATATATACTAAAGTACTACACTTATTCACTTGTAGTATACTGAAGTACTATACTAAAGTCCTATACTTATTCACTTGTAGTAGTATAATAAAGTACTATACTTGTTCACTTGTATTATACTAAAGTACTATACTTATTCACGTGTAGTATACTAAAGTCCTATACTTATTCACTTGTAGTATACTGAAGTACAATACTTTAGTCCTATACTTGTTCACTTGTAGTATAATAAAGTCCTATACTTATTCACTTGTAGTATACTAAAGTACTATAGTTATTCATTTGTGGTATACTAAAATACTATACTTGTTCACTTGTAGTATAATAAAGTACTATACTCGTTCACTTGTAGTATACTGAAGTACTATACTAAAGTCCTATACTTATTCACTTGTAGTATAATAAAGTACTATACTTGTTCACTTGTAGTATACTAAAGTACTACACTTATTCACTTGTAGTATACTGAAGTATTATATTTATTCACTTGTAGTGTACTAAAGTATTATACGTATTCACTTGTAGTATACTGAAGTACTACATTATAGTCATATACTTATTCACTTGTAGTATACTAAAGTACTATACTTATTCACTTGTAGTATAATAAAGTACTATACTTGTTCACTTGTAGTATACTAAAGTACTACACTTATTCACTTGTAGTATACTGAAGTATTATATTTATTCACTTGTAGTGTACTAAAGTATTATACGTATTCACTTGTAGTATACTGAAGTACTACATTATAGTCATATACTTATTCACTTGTAGTATACTAAAGTACTATACTTATTCACTTGTAGTATACTAAAGTACTATACTTGTTCAGTTGTAGTATACTGAAGTACTATACTATAGTCATATACTTATTCACTTGTAGTATAATAAAGTCCTATACTTATTAACTTGTAGTGTACTAAAGTCCTATACTTAGTCACGTGTAGTATACTATAGTCATATACTTATTCACTTGTAGTATACTATAGTCATATACTTATTCACGTGTAGTATAATAAAGTCCTATACTTATTCACTTGTAGTATACTGAAGTACAATACTATAGTCATATACTTATTCACGTGTAGTATAATAAAGTCCTATACTTATTAACTTGTAGTGTACTGAAGTACTATACTATAGTCATATACTTATTCACTTGTAGTATACTGAAGTACAATACTTTAGTCCTATACTTATTCACGTGTAGTATACTAAAGTCCTATACTTATTCACTTGTAGTATACTAAAGTCCTATACTTATTCACTTGTAGTATACTAAAGTACTATACTTATTCACTTGTAGTATACTGAAGTACTATACTAAAGTCCTATACTAATTAACTTGTCGTATAATAAAGTCCTATACTTATTCACTTGTAGTATACTAAAGTACTATACTTATTCACGTGTAATATAATAAAGTCCTATACTTATTCACGTGTAGTATACTAAAGTACTATACTTATTCACTTGTAGTAAATCAAATCAAATCAAATCAAATGTATTTATATAGCCCTTCGTACATCAGCTGATATCTCAAAGTGCTGTACAGAAACCCAGCCTAAAACCCCAAACAGCAAACAATGCAGGTGTAAAAGCACGGTGGCTAGGAAAAACTCCCTAGAAAGGCCAATAATAATAGTATACTAAAGTACTATACTTATTCACTTGTAGTATACTAAAGTATTATACGTATTCACTTGTAGTATACTGAAGTACTACATTATAGTCATATACTTATTCACTTGTAGTATACTAAAGTACTATACTTATTCACTTGTAGTATACTATAGTCATATACTTATTCACTTGTAATATACTATAGTCATATACTTATTCACTTGTAGTATACTAAAGTCCTAAACTTATTCACTTGTAGTATACTATAGTCATATACTTATTCACTTGTAGTATACTATAGTCATATACTTATTCACTTGTAGTATACTATAGTCATATACTTATTCACTTGTAATATACTAAAGTACTATACTTATTCACTTGTAGTATACTATAGTGATATACTTATTCACTTGTAGTATACTAAAGTACTATACTAATTAACTTGTCGTATAATAAAGTCCTATACTTATTCACTTGTAGTATACTATAGTCATATACTTATTCACGTGTAGTATAATAAAGTCCTATACTTATTCACGTGTAGTATACTAAAGTACTATACTTATTCACTTGTAGTAAATCAAATCAAATCAAATCAAATGTATTTATATAGCCCTTCGTACATCAGCTGATATCTCAAAGTGCTGTACAGAAACCCAGCCTAAAACCCCAAACAGCAAACAATGCAGGTGTAAAAGCACGGTGGCTAGGAAAAACTCCCTAGAAAGGCCAATAATAATAGTATAATAAAGTCCTAAACTTATTCACTTGTAGTATACTAAAGTCCTAAACTTATTCACTTGTAGTATACTATAGTCATATACTTATTCACTTGTAGTATACTATAGTCATATACTTATTCACTTGTAGTTTCCTAAAGTGAAACCAATAAGTATTTGACTGTAAATATGTAGTCTACAGAGCTCCACAACACTGATGGACAGAGGTAGTAATGACTCTATGTAGTGTCTGGTTTATAGTAATGACTCTATAGGAATGTAGTGTCTGGTTTATAGTAATGACTCTATGTAGTATCAGGTATAGTAATGACTCTATGTAGTATATGGTTTATAGTAATGACTCTATAGTAATGTAGTGTCTGGTTTATAGTAATGACTCTATAGGAATGTAGTGTCTGGTTTATAGTAATGACTCTATAGTAATGTAGTGTCTGGTTTATAGTAATGACTCTATAGGAATGTAGTATATGGTTTATAGTAATGACTCTATGTAGTATCTGGTATATTAATGACTCTATAGGAATGTAGTGTCTGGTTTATAGTAATGACTCTATAGGAATGTAGTGTCTGGTTTATAGTAATGACTCTATAGTAATGTAGTGTCTGGTTTATAGTAATGACTCTATAGGAATGTAGTGTCTGGTTTATAGTAATGACTCTATAGTAATGTAGTGTCTGGTTTATGGTAATGACTCTATGTAGTATATGCTATAGTAATGACTCTGTATGCCTGCTCTGTGTGTCGCCTCCTGTAGCAGGCCAGTGACGGCACCAAGCCCTCCAGGCTGGTCACCCAGCTCCACTTCACCAGCTGGCCTGATTTTGGGGTGCCCTTTTCCCCCATCGGCATGCTCAAGTTCCTCAAGAAAGTCAAGACGGTCAACTCCTCCTTCGCTGGGCCCATCGTGGTTCACTGCAGGTACTTTATACTGGGGATGTAGTCTTTTAGGCACATTTCAACTATTGTACTGTATATAGTAACCTGAAGGTTACGTCCCCCCCGGTCTTTAGGAAGAGAGAGAGAGAGATCTAACTCAAATCAAATCAAATCAAATCAAATGTATTTATATAGCCCTTCGTACATCAGCTGATATCTCAAAGTGCTGTACAGAAACCCAGCCTAAAACCCCAAACAGCAAGCAATGCAGGTGTAGAATCATGCTATGATTCTCAGATGACTCCTTGGCCTTCTCTGTTCTTTGTCTCTGCAGTGCTGGTGTGGGAAGGACAGGGACCTTCATTGTGATTGACGGCGTGATTGACATGATGCACCAAGAGCAGAAGATTGACGTCTTTGGTTTTGTGTCCAAGATAAGAGACCAGCGCTCGCAGCTTGTACAGACAGACGTGAGTAGGCTCAAATCAACAGGGTCACAACACTATTTCATTTCTCAATGCATCAGTCTATGTTTCTCTTAGTACTAGGGACTAGCAACTGTCCAAAAGTAAGCATTGTCCTTCCTACTACTACAGTGTTCTAAATATGTATTTGTAATGTAAACTAGAAAATAATAGAGGTCCAAGAATATATCCCTGTGGAACACCACACTTGATCTCATCTGATTCATCTTCTCCTTGTTCTTTTTCTTCTTCTTCTGCTTCTTCTTCTTCTGCTTCTTTGGCCTCTTCTTCAGTTACTCCTTCTTCTTCTTCTCCTTTTTCTCCTTCTCCTCCTCCTTCTTCTTCTCCTTCTTCTTCTCCCTTTTCTCCTTCTTCTTCTTCTTCTTCTTCTTCTTCTTCTGCTTCTTCAGCCTCTTCTCCAGTTTCTACTTCTTCTTCAGCTTCTTCATTTGGAATCAATTATCAAAGTGTATGGACTTTCATTCCTATTGTTCTAGTGCTCTAAATATCTGTTTGTCTTCCTCTGTGGCCTCCAGATTCAGTACTCGTTCATCTACCAGGCCCTGTTGGAATACTACCTGTACGGAGACACAGAACTGGACGTGTCATCTCTAGAAGGACACCTGCACAAACTCCACAACACCCACGCCCCCTTCGACAGGGTCGGCCTGGAGGAAGAGTTCAAAGTGAGAGCCAGGGGTCCTCTCTCTTCTCTGACAGGGTTGTAGTTGATAAGATAGAGCCCATTGCTACATGCAGCTTAGAATCTCTGAAAGTCTGTGTATGCTTATAATAGCAATTGTGGACATCGGGTATAAATTATTCTATGTTAATTTGCATCGCTCTTATTTTTGGGCCTCCCGGGTGGCTCAGCGGTTGTGTCACAACCCGGCCGTGATCTGGAGTCCCATAGAGCGCCACACAATTGGCCCAGCGTCCTCCGGGTTAGGGGAGGGTTTGTCCGAGGGGGGGTAGGCCGCCATTGTAAAAAAAAAAATGTTCTTAATTTACTTGCCTAGTTAAATAAAGGTAAAAAATATTAAGTCATCTATGTGTACATTTACATCCTGACACTTTCCTGTCCCCCCCCCCCCCTTTATCGTCCAGAAACTGACCAACATGAGGATAATGAAGGAGAACATGAGGATGGGAAATCTCCCTGCCAACATGAAGAAGAACAGAGTGCTCCAGATTATTCCATGTAAGGAACGCCGGAAAAGTTACAACAACCTGAATGAGATCTGTTTTCCCCTCAGAGTCCAGTAACTCTACATTACGTCATGCAGTTATTCTTTAACTTGTGACAGATTGTGACCCACAGATTATATTGTGTTCATAACCCCCCCCCGCCTTATTTAGAACGAAACAAGAGATATTATCAAATCCCTTATTCCCTTGGTTCGCTCACCTAAATTGCATTCATGCAGAATTAACCCGGGAAATCCATTGTATATGTCACATTTTCATTTTTGGTATTCATATATTTATTTATTTATATTTCATCATCAATCAATCATAATTTGTATCTTTCATATTTGTTATTCATATATTTAAACCTTGATGCCTGACTGACATCGAGAGATCCTTTTAGTCAGGAGTCTTGTGGTTTTATCTGATGAAACGCTCATTGTTGTTGCTGTTCTTTAGGTTGAGTGATGCGTTTTGTCTCTCATCTTACAAATAGTGTTTGGAAAATGGATCTGGAGGAGCATTTTAGGGTGTGTCTCAAACGGCACCCTATTCCCTATTTAGTGCACTACTTTTGACCAGGGTCTATAGGGTCTGTGGTCAAAAGTAGTGCACTATATAGGGAATAGGGTGCCATTTGAAACGCTGGCTTTTAGGCATCTAATACGGGTGATCTATTCATAAATCAACAGTGACAGCATCGCAGATGATCCAATTCCTTCCACCCCTAATTCATCTGCTCTTTCCTCAGACCGTTCGGTTGTAGGGCCGTTAAGGGCCGCACCTTTAGTGAGTTAAGATGTGTGTTGGTGTAATGGGAAGGGGGAAATTACAGGGACATTTATTTCCATGGCAGTTTCCTATAACGTCCACTAGGGGGGGGGGCGACGTGAGTCCCTGTTACCATCTAGTAGACCCGCGCCTTGCTAGGGCATTAGCTACGTCTCCAAGGATCGCCGGTTTAATCACAGTGCTTGGAACTCATTTTGAAAATCATAATTTTTGACCCTATCCCAAACCTTAACCCTAACCTAAACCACCTTTTCATATTTGGTATTCATATATTTTAAACCTTGATGTGTGACATTGAGAGATCTTGTTGTTTTGTTGTTTTCTCTGTTAAAACAACGCTCATTGTTTTTGCTGTTCTTTAGGTTGAGTGATACGTTTTGTCTCTCATCTTACAAATAGTGTTTGGGAAATGGATCTGGAGGAGCATTTTACTGTGCATCGCAAATGGCACCCTATTCCCTATTTAGTGCACTACTATGGCACCCGATTCCCTATTTAGTGCACTACTATGGCACCCTATTCCCTGTTTAGTGCACTACTATGGCACCCTATTCCCTATTTAGTGCACTACTATTGCACCCTATTCCATATTTTGTGCACTACGTTTGACCAGGGTCTATAGGGCTCAGAATGAAGGCCTGCACACTTTGTCTGACAGCTAAAAAATATGGCCAAAACAAAAGTGCCGCGTCATTAAAACGCCAAACCCATGTCGTAATTCTGCAGTTACAATGAAGGGGGGGTCGGTTTTTATCGGTAGGTTGAGTTGTTATGCCATTGATATACTCTGTGTATCATTGATATACTCTGTGTACTGTCGGTCTTTGTAGTTATCACCAGTTTAATATGGATTGTATGTTTCAGATGACTTCAACAGAGTGATTATGTCCATGAGAAGAGGCCAAGAGTTTACTGACTTATCACCAGTTTAATACATGACTTCAAACCCAGTGAATTATGCAGTTATGAGAAGAGGGGGGTCGTTTTTATCAATGCTTCATTTATAGATGTAAGTATATACTCACTACTACATCAATGCATCATTTATAGATGTAAGTATATACTCACTACTACATCAATGCTTCATTTATAGATGTAAGTATATACTCACTACTACATCAATGCTTCATTTATAGATGTAAGTATATACTCACTACTACATCAATGCATCATTTATAGATGTAAGTATATACTCACTACTACATCAATGCATCATTTATAGATGTAAGTATATACTCACTACTACATCAATGCTTCATTTATAGATGTAAGTATATACTCACTACTACATCAATGCATCATTTATAGATGTAAGTATATACTCACTACTACATCAATGCATCATTTATAGATGTAAGTATATACTCACTACTACATCAATGCTTCATTTATAGATGTAAGTATATACTCACTACTACATCAATGCTTCATTTATAGATGTAAGTATATACTCACTACTACATCAATGCATCATTTATAGATGTAAGTATATACTCACTACTACATCAATGCATCATTTATAGATGTAAGTATATACTCACTACTACATCAATGCATCATTTATAGATGTAAGTATATACTCACTACTACATCAATGCTTCATTTATAGATGTAAGTATATACTCACTACTACATCAATGCTTCATTTATAGATGTAAGTATATACTCACTACTACATCAATGCATCATTTATAGATGTAAGTATATACTCACTACTACATCAATGCATCATTTATAGATGTAAGTAGACGTTACACTACTCACTACTGCATCAATGCTTCATTTATAGATGTAAGTAGACGTTACACTACTCACTACTACATCAATGAGTTAACATTACAATACTCACTACTACATCAATGCATCATTTATAGATGTAAGTATATACTCACTACTACATCAATGCTTCATTTATAGATGTAAGTAGACATTACGCTACTCACTACTACATCAATGAGTTAACGTTACAATACTCACTACTACATCAATGAGTAAACATTACAATACTCACTACTACATCAATGAGTAAACATTACAATACTCACTACTACATCAATGAGTTAACGTTACAATACTCACTACTACATCAATGAGTAAACATTACAATACTCACTACTACATCAATGCATCATTTATAGATGTAAGTATATACTCACTACTACATCAATGCTTCATTTATAGATGTAAGTAGACATTACGCTACTCACTACTACATCAATGAGTTAACGTTACAATACTCACTACTACATCAATGAGTAAACATTACAATACTCACTACTACATCAATGAGTAAACATTACAATACTCACTACTACATCAATGCATCATTTATAGATGTAAGTATATACTCACTACTACATCAATGAGTTAACGTTACAATACTCACTACTTCAATGAGTAAATGTTACAATACTCACTACTACATCAATGAGTAAACATCACAATACTCACTACTATATCAATGAGTAAACGTTACAATACTCACCACTACATCAATGAGTAAACATTACAATACTCACTACTACATCAATGAGTTAACGTTACAATACTCACTACTACATCAATGAGTAAACATCACAATACTCACTACTATATCAATGAGTAAACGTTACAATACTCACTACTACATCAATGAGTAAACGTTACAATACTCACTACTACATCAATGAGTAAACGTTACAATACTCACTACTACATCAATGCTTCATTTATAGATGTAAGTATATACTCACTACTACATCAATGAGTAAACATCACAATACTCACTACTACATCAATGCATCATTTATAGATGTAAGTATATACTCACTACTACATCAATGCTTCATTTATAGATGTAAGTATATACTCACTACTACATCAATGAGTAAACGTTACAATACTCACTACTACATCAATGAGTAAATGTTACAATACTCACTACTACATCAATGAGTAAACATTACAATACTCACTACTACATCAATGAGTAAACATTACAATACTCACTACTACATCAATGAGTAAACATTACAATACTCACTACTACATCAATGAGTAAACATTACAATACTCACTACTATATCAATGGGTAAACATCACAATACTCACTACTACATCAATGAGTAAACACTACAATACTCACTACTATATCAAGGAGGAAACGTGAATCAATGTCATATTTATCGATAGCTAGTTTTGTTTTTGTTTTTGCAGTATATTAAAGTATATATTCATTTTGTGAGGTATATTAAAGTATATATTCATACGCTGCAATCAAGTTGTACCTGTCTGACATGGTGGTAATGCCTGTACTGTGGTGGACAGGAAGTTGTACCTGTCTGACATGGTGGTAATGCCTGTACTGTGGTGGGGTGTCCTCAGGGCTACAGGCAGAAGGACTACTTCATAGCGACCCAGGGTCCTTTATCTCACACGGTAGAGGACTACTGGAGGATGGCGTGGGAGTGGAAGTGTCACTCCGTCGTCATGCTGACGGAACTACAGGAGAGGGAGCAGGTAGGAAGGATATTCCATCGAAGAAATAGCATTTAAACAATTCATATTATATGATATATCTCTATGCTATTCACTTACTAACTACTGCATCTTAGTTGTCTACCGCTAGCAAGGATCCAAAACTAGGACCTCTTTGTGTTGAGCTATTGTAATATTGTAGTAGAGTACTGTTCTTCCATGTGTTGAGTAATTGTAATATTGTAGTAGAGTACTGTTCCTCCATGTGTTGAGCTATTGTAATATTGTAGTAGAGTACTGTTCTAACATGATTTGAGTTATTGTAATATTGTAGTAGAGTACTGTTCTTCCATGTGTTGAGTAATTGTAATATTGTAGTAGAGTACTGTTCTTAACATGATTTGAGTTATTGTAATATTGTAGTAGAGTACTGTTCTTAACATGATTTGAGTTATTGTAATATTGTAGTAGAGTACTGTTCTAACATGATTTGAGTAATTGTAATATTGTAGTAGAGTACTGTTCTTCTATGTGTTGAGTTATTGTAATATTGCAGTAGAGTACTGTTCTAACATGATTTGAGTTATTGTAATATTGTAGTAGAGTACTGTTCTTAACATGATTTGAGTTATTGTAATATTGTAGTAGAGTACTGTTCTTCTATGTGTTGAGTTATTGTAATATTGTAGTAGAGTACTGTTCTTCCATGTGTTGAGTTATTGTAATATTGTAGTAGAGTACTGTTCTTCCATGTGTTGAGCTATTGTAATATTGCAGTAGAGTACTGTTCTTCCATGTGTTGAGTTATTGTAATATTGTAGTAGAGTACTGTTCTTCCATGTGTTGAGTTATGGTAATATTGTAGTAGAGTACTGTTCTTCCATGTGTTGAGCTATTGTAATATTGCAGTAGAGTACTGTTCTTCTATGTGTTGAGTTATTGTAATATTGTAGTAGAGTACTGTTCTTCCATGTGTTGAGTAATTGTAATATTGTAGTAGAGTACTGTTCTAACATGATTTGAGTTATTGTAATATTGTAGTAGAGTACTGTTCTAACATGATTTGAGTTATTGTAATATTGTAGTAGAGTACTGTTCTTCCATGTGTTGAGTTATTGTAATATTGTAGTAGAGTACTGTTCTTCCATGTGTTGAGTTATTGTAATATTGTAGTAGAGTACTGTTCTTCCATGTGTTGAGTTATTGTAATATTGTAGTAGAGTACTGTTCTTCCATGTGTTGAGTTATTGTAATATTGTAGTAGAGTACTGTTCTAACATGATTTGAGTAATTGTAATATTGTAGTAGAGTACTGTTCTTCCATGTGTTGAGTAATTGTAATATTGTAGTAGAGTACTGTTCTTCCATGATTTGAGTTATTGTAATATTGTAGTAGAGTACTGTTCTAACATGTGTTGAGTTATTGTAATATTGTAGTAGAGTACTGTTCTTCCATGTGTTGAGTTATTGTAATATTGTAGTAGAGTACTGTTCTTCCATGTGTTGAGTTATTGTAATATTGTAGTAGAGTACTGTTCTTCCATGTGTTGAGTTATTGTAATATTGTAGTAGAGTACTGTTCCTCCATGTGTTGAGCTATTGTAATAATGTAGTAGAGTACTGTTCTAACATGATTTGAGTTATTGTAATATTGTAGTAGAGTACTGTTCCTCCATGTGTTGAGCTATTGTAATAATGTAGTAGAGTACTGTTCTAACATGATTTGAGTTATTGTAATATTGCAGTAGTGTACTGTTCTTCTATGTGTTGAGTTATTGTAATATTATAGTAGGCTACTGTTCGTGAACATGTCTTCTATTATCTGATGGGAATAGAATCACTATGCTATCCAGTACTCAGTCTTAATCTCCTGACTGTCTCCTGCAGGACAAGTGTTTCCAGTACTGGCCCACAGAGGACTCAGTGACCTATGGAGACTACACTGTAGAGATGAAGGGATGCACTGTGTGTGACAGCTTCAGTGTACGGGATCTGGTACTCACCTATGGCCCAGTAAGTTTACACGGAAATACCCAGAGGTAGTGAGGGACCTAAAAACAATAGTTTATTGAGACATTAACCTTATTAACCTTCTTCTTACCTCTAGAGGAGTCCATGATTAATCACAGGAATAAAGTGTTTGTCGTGTTAGCATATTGCTAATCTTGTAACCCTCAACCCAAATTAGATGTTGACAGTCATCACGAGAAAGTAGCGTATTGCAAAACTATCTATTGCTGATCTGTCCAAACCTAGCATGTTGCTAAAATTAGCTCCCAATGCTAAATGATCTGTCCAAACCTAGCATGTTGCTAAAATTAGCTCCCAATGCTAAATGATCTGTCCAAACCTAGCATGTTGCTAAAATTAACTCCCAATGCTAAATGATCTGTCCAAACCTAGCATGTTGCTAAAATTAACTCCCAATGCTAAATGATCTGTCCAAACCTAGCATGTTGCTAAAATTAGCTCCCAATGCTAAATGATCTGTCCACACCTAGCATGTTGCTAAAATTAGCTCCCAATGCTAAATGATCTGTCCACACCTAGCATGTTGCTACAGTTAGCATCCTGACAGCTACATTATCTTTCCACACCTAGCATGTTGCTACAATTAGCATCCTGACAGCTACATTATCTTTCCAAACCTGGGTTTGCATGTTTCAGGATAAGCAGACACGTCTGGTCCGCCACTTCCATTTTCACGGCTGGCCAGAGATCGGGATCCCAGCCGAAGGGAAAGGAATGATTGACATCATCGCCTCGGTGCAGAGACAGCAACAGCAGTCAGGAAACCATCCCATCATCGTACACTGCAGGTAGCTAAGACTCTGACCCTCATCACCATGTGGTGGAATATGTTACTTTGGGAAGACTTTTAAATATACACTTCACTGTTACCTAAAACATTTACTGTAACACTCTTAGACCAATTTAAATATGGTAACACTTTATTACACATTTACTGTAACAATTCTTTATTATACATTTACTGTTACTATGGTAACACTTTATTACACATTTACTGTTACTATGGTAACACTTTATTACACATTTACTGTTACTATGGTAACACTTTATTACACATTTACTGTTACTATGGTAACACTTTATTACACATTTACTGTTACTATGGTAACACTTTATTACACATTTACTGTTACTATGGTAACACCTTTTTACTTGTATAATTTGTTGAGCATTCTTTAGGCAAGACTGTTACTGTTACTATAGCAACTCATTACAACAGTCACAAAACCCCAAAAGTCACTGTTTTTCTTGAATGTTTTGTTGTGTAGTGCTGGTGCAGGGCGAACAGGTACGTTCATTGCACTGAGCAATATCCTGGAGCGGGTCAAGGCTGAGGGCCTACTGGACGTCTTCCAGACTGTGAAGAGTTTACGGATGCAGAGGCCACATATGGTCCAGACCGTGGTGAGGACTTTAACACAGATCACCATTTATAAACCTATTTTCATTTCCAAAGAATCAACATAGTTTAGCACCCATTATAATAGACCAAGTATCTATCGGTCGCAATGCCATTAATAGATAATATAATCATTTATTGTCCGTTAAGTTTAACACAGAATGGACATTTGTCTTTGGTGCTCTGGCTTTACAGTAAAACGATCAGAACGGACGTAAAACATCGACACAGCGAACATTACATGTTAGTTCACCGGAGTCGTGTTTAGAATCTAAATACCAGAGTCGTGTTTAGAATCTAAATACCGGAGTCGTGTTTAGAATCTAAATACCGGAGTCGTGTTTAGAATCTAAATACCGGAGTCGTGTTTAGAATCTAAATACCGGAGTCGTGTTTACAATCTAAATACCGGAGTGTTTAGAATCTAAATACCGTGTTTTAGAATCTAAATACCGGAGTCGTGTTTAGAATCTAAATACCGGAGAATCTAAATCTAAATACCGTGTTTTAGAATCTAAATACCGGAGTCGTGTTTAGAATCTAAATACCGGAGTCGTGTTTAGAATCTAAATACCGGAGTCGTGTTTAGAATCTAAATACCGGAGTCGTGTTTAGAATCTAAATACCGGAATCTAAATACCGGAGTCGTGTTTAGAATCTAAATACCGGAGTCGTGTTTAGAATCTAAATACCGGAGTCGTGTTTAGAATCTAAATACCGGAGTCGTGTTTAGAATCTAAATACCGGAGTCGTGTTTAGAATCTAAATACCGGAGTCTTGTTTAGAATCTAAATACCGGAGTCGTGTTTAGAATTCTCCCTGATGGTTCTCAAATTCTTTCCCCAGGAACAATACGACTTCTGCTACCGCGTGGTACAAGACTTTGTGGACATTTTCTCAGACTATGCCAATTTTAAATGATGAAATATTTGCCTTACAAACATTTTTTTTGTTCAAATGTTGTTGTTTTTAAAGTTTTTTTTTAATACCGGTTGGTCAGGCTTTGTGTTTAGTCCTTAGAAGGATTGAAAGGTTTTCTATTTTGCTATGCACTTGTCCTTACTGTAACTAAAAACTCCATCCCTCGCTGTAATATACTGTACGTCAACGGACAAAGATTTGTAAATGCCAAAATGTAAGATTAATAATGTATATTTCACGTCATGTATAATAATTATTTTGCAATGAAATTCAAGTGTTTGTTTTTTTTAAACCTTGAGTCTCTTTATTCACATGTTTTAGTTGTTGTATGATACTGTACTTTTGTTAAACATCTTGTTTATTCAGACTGAGTGTTTACTTTGACCGTTCTTGTTTCCTTTTGAAAAGAGGCGCTATTGTAAATGTTTTACGTATCGATAGCAGACCTTCCATTTAATTGCATTCTAACGACGTTATGTGAATATTAATTAGTAAGATATTCTGACATGGCTTCTATCTGTGACTAGAGGTGATATCTCATCTATCTTTTATTGAATTGGAAATAACCCTTTTATTTAAAACAAAATATATATATATATATTAAGGTCTTTACAATGCAAGTTTTTTCAGGCACAATATCAAGAACACAGAAGAAAAAAAATATGCAAAGTATTGAATATCAAGTTACTCCATTATTATTATTATTATTATTATTATTATTATTATTATTATTATTATTGTCAAGGATAATAGTTTAAAACTACATATTAAGGAATTGTAAGAATTAGTTTCCATTAACCTGATGGATGTAGTCGCCTACTTCACTACAGAAAATCAACATTCAGCTACACACATAATAACAAGGTACCAGTAGTACTAATCAGTAGTACTAATCAGTAGTACTAATCAGTAGTACTAATCAAATCAGTAGTACTAATCAGTAGTACTAATCAGTAGTACTAATCAAATAGTACTAATCAGTAGTACTAATCAGTAGTACTAATCAGTAGTACTAATCAAATCCGTAGTACTAATCAGTAGTACTAATCAGTAGTACTAATCAGTAGTACTAATCAGTAGTACTAATCAGTAGTACTAATCAAATCCGTAGTACTAATCAGTAGTACTAATCAAATCAGTCGTACTAATACAAACATACTCCAGTTTTTTTAAATCCACGGCACAACATGCAACTACACATATAATAACAAGGTACCAGTAGTAGTACTAATCAGTAGTACTAATCAAATCCGTAGTACTAATACAAACATACTGCAGTTTTTTTATCCACGGCACATATTCTGAAGCACATGTACATCACCCAGCATACCACCAAGGAATAGCACAGATACATTCGGACAAATGTGTTAAAACTGAAAAGTTACAGTCATCATTTGTATATTCATGTATATTGCTTTAATAGTAGTTTGGATTTAAAAAAAATGTTTTTGTTAAATGTATGCATTCTTGAACTGTCCATATCGTTTAGACGTGACACGTATTATTTGACCTAGATAGGAAGGTGTCTGCTGATGCAGTTTCCAAAAATGACTACAGGAATAAAAAAACACAAGTCGTTCTGATCTGATGCAACACTCAGTGTGACCTGTAAAATTAAACGATTTTAACTTAAACGGCATCGAAATGAACTCGACACAATATATATACATTTTTTTTTTAAAGCACAAAAGATGGGCGTGTTTAATTTAAAATAACGATCCTCCATCTGTTAATAATATATCCATGTAAATGCCATACTTTAGACCTCAGTGCCGTTACAGTATACCGGCTACCACCAAGCTCATGAAACACACATATCCTCATTACGGCCTTACACCATTTGCATTGTTGTGAAGGATTAGGTCAGGGGTCAACCAAAACCATTACCTCATGAACTCCAGTGGTGCTTCAATGCCAGTTTTATAAGGGCGCCCGTGTATAGGAATCTGAAATAAGTCCAGCTGAAGGCCCAGAATAACCACATTTACACACCCCTCTATTTCTATATGACATGTTGATTACAGCAGGAGGATGAACTTTAACCCCGTCAGATACACAATGAACAAGGATGTTTAATAGTTGGGAATATGGAATTGTTGGATGCTTTGTCAGATGTGAGTTGTTGTTCCGGAGGAATGGTCTAACTTAACCTCATCTCTCTCTCTCTGTCTCTCTCTCTCTCGGCCTCTCTCTCTCTCGGCCTCTCTCTCTCACTCTCGGGCCCCTCTCTCTCTCAGCCTCTCTCTCTCTCAGCCTCTCTCTCTCTCGGCCTCTCTCTCTCTCGGCCTCTCTCTTTCTCTCACTCTCGGGCCCCTCTCTCTCTCAGCCTCTCTCTCTCAGCCTCTCTCTCTCTCGGCCCCTCTCTCTCTCGGCCCCTCTCTCTCTCGGCCCCTCTCTCTCTCGGCCTCTCTCTCTCACTCTGCCTCTCTCACTCTCGGGCCCCTCTCTCTCTCGGCCTCTCTCTCTCTCAGCCTCTCTCTCTCGGGCCCCTCTCTCTCTCTCTCGGCCCTTCTCTCTCTCTCTCTCGGCCCCTCTCTCTCTCGGCCTCTCTCTCTCTCAGCCCCTCTCTCTCGGCCCCTCTCTCTCGGCCCCTCTCTCTCTCGGCCTCTCTCTCTCTCTCACAGCCTCTCTCTCTCGGGCCCCTCTCTCTCTCGGCCTCTCTCTTTCTCTCGGCCCCTTTCTCTCTCTCGACCTCTCTCTCTCTCGACCCCTCTCTCTCTCTCTCTCTCTCTCTCTCTCGACCTCTCTCTCTCGGCCTATTTTTGATCTGTTCTTTGATGAAGATGAAAGAGGGTGTTTTCAGGTCACACCTCTTCATCTTTAGTTTTCTGCTTTTCATTGTCGCCCTCTCTTGGATTCTCAATGTCTTTTAAATGCCAGGTTGCAACATTAAATTCATTGAAAAACCTACTTTTTTCTCTGTCAATTCACTTACATGTGATCCAGCACTGCCATCTAGTGGTGAAGAAGGGGTATATAATTATTCAGTTATATTATGATTTATGAGAACCAGTAGATGTCACTGTTAAGTTGAAATATCCTATTCAAAGTGGCAAAGTGGTCTAAGGCACTGTATCTCAGTGCAAGAGGTGTCACTAAACTCCCTGGTTCGAATCCAGGCTGCATCACATCCGGCCGTGATTGGGAGTCCCATAGGGCGGCGCACAATTGGCCCGGCGTCGTCCGGGGTAATAAGTAAGAATTTGTTTGTTAACTTACTTTCCCAGTTAAGTAAAAATGAAATAAAAATGTTGGAGCAGGGGACTGTTACATACAGTATACAGGGGACTGTTACATACAGTATACAGGGGACTGTTACATACAGTATACAGGGGACTGTTACATACAGTATACAGGGGACTGTTACATACAGTATACAGGGGACT
Organism: Oncorhynchus gorbuscha; assembly: GCF_021184085.1. Taxonomy (NCBI): domain Eukaryota; kingdom Metazoa; phylum Chordata; class Actinopteri; order Salmoniformes; family Salmonidae; genus Oncorhynchus; species Oncorhynchus gorbuscha. The sequence goes on from NW_025745832.1 coordinate 150,697, forward strand.
GTTACATACAGTATACAGGGGACTGTTACCTACAGTATACAGGGGACTGTTACATACAGTATACAGGGGACTGTTACCTACAGTATACAGGGGACTGTTACCTACAGTATACAGGGGACTGTTACCTACAGTATACAGGGGACTGTTACATACAGTATACAGGGGACTGTTACATACAGTATACAGGGGACTGTTACATACAGTATACAGGGGACTGTTACATACAGGGGGCTGTTACATACAGTATACAGGGGACTGTTACATACAGTATACAGGGGGCTGTTACATACAGGGGGCTGTTACATACAGTATACAGGGGACTGTTACATACAGTATACAGGGGACTGTTACATACAGTATACAGGGGACTGTTACATACAGTATACAGGGGACTGTTACATACAGTATACAGGGGGCTGTTACCTACAGGGGAGTGTTACATACAGTATACAGGGGACTGTTACATACAGTATACAGGGGACTGTTACATACAGTATACAGGGGACTGTTATACATACAGTATACAGGGGACTGTTACATACAGGGGACTGTTACCTACAGTATACAGGGGACTGTTACATACAGTATACAGGGGACTGTTACATACAGTATACAGGGGACTGTTACATACAGTATACAGGGGACTGTTACATACAGTATACAGGGGACTGTTACCTACAGGGGAGTGTTACATACAGTATACAGGGGACTGTTGCATACAGTATACAGGGGACTGTTACCTACAGGGGACTGTTACATACAGTATACAGGGGACTGTTACCTACAGTATACAGGGGACTGTTACATACAGTATACAGGGGACTGTTACATACAGTATACAGGGGACTGTTACATACAGTATACAGGGGACTGTTACATACAGTATACAGGGGACTGTTACATACAGAATACAGTGGACTGTTACATACAGTATACAGTGGACTGTTACATACAGTATATAGGGGACTGTTACATACAGTATACAGGGGACTGTTACATACAGTATACAGGGGACTGTTACCTACAGGGGACTGTTACATACAGTATACAGGGGACTGTTACATACAGTATACAGGGGACTGATATACATACAGTATACAGGGGACTGTTACATACAGTATACAGGGGACTGTTACATACAGTATACAGGGGACTGTTACATACAGTATACAGGGGACTGTTACATACAGTATACAGGGGACTGTTACATACAGGGGACTGTTACATACAGTATACAGGGGACTGTTACATACAGGGGACTGTTACATACAGTATACAGGGGACTGTTACATACAGGGGACTGTTACATACAGTATACAGGGGACTGTTACATACAGGGGACTGTTACATACAGTATACAGGGGACTGTTACATACAGTATACAGGGGACTGTTACATACAGTATACAGGGGACTGTTACATACAGTATACAGGGGACTGTTACATACAGAATACAGGGGACTGTTATACATACAGTATACAGGGGACTGTTACATACAGTATACAGGGGACTGTTACATACAGTATACAGGGGACTGTTACATACAGTATACAGGGGACTGTAACATACAGGGGACTGTTGCATACAGTATACAGGGGACTGTTACATACAGTATACAGGGGACTGTTACATACAGTATACAGGGGACTGTTACATACAGTATACAGGGGACTGATATACATACAGTATACAGGGGACTGTTACATACAGTATACAGGGGACTGTTGCATACAGTATACAGGGGACTGTTGCATACAGTATACAGGGGACTGTTACATACAGAATACAGGGGACTGTTACATACAGAATACAGGGGACTGTTATACATACAGTATACAGGGGACTGTTGCATACAGTATACAGGGGACTGTTGCATACAGTATACAGGGGACTGTTGCATACAGTATACAGGGGACTGTTACATACAGTATACAGGGGACTGTTGCATACAGTATACAGGGGACTGTTACTTACAGTATACAGGGGACTGTTACATAGAGTATACAGGGGACTGTTACATACAGGGGACTGTTACATACAGTATACAGGGGACTGTTACATACAGTATACAGGGGACTGTTACATACAGTATACAGGGGACTGTTACATACAGGGGACTGTTACATAGAGTATACAGGGGACTGTTACATACAGTATACAGGGGACTGTTACATACAGGGGACTGTTACATACAGTATACAGGGGGCTGTTACATACAGAATACAGGGGACTGTTACATACAGCATACAGGGGACTGTTACATACAGTATACAGGGGACTGTTGCATACAGTATACAGGGGACTGTTACATACAGTATACAGGGGACTGTTGCAGTATACAGGGGACTGTTACATAGAGTATACAGGGGACTGTTACATACAGGGGAATGTTACATACAGTATACAGGGGACTGTTACATACAGTATACAGGGGACTGTTACATACAGGGGACTGTTACATAGAGTATACAGGGGACTGTTACATACAGGGGACTGTTGCATAGAGTATACAGGGGGCTGTTACATACAGTATACAGGGGACTGTTACATACAGTATACAGGGGACTGTTATACATACAGTATACAGGGGACTGTTACATACAGAATACAGGGGACTGTTACATACAGAATACAGGGGACTGTTACATACAGTATACAGGGGACTGTTGCATACAGTATACAGGGGACTGTTGCATACAGTATACAGGGGACTGTTGCATACAGTATACAGGGGACTGTTGCATACAGTATACAGGGGACTGTTGCATACAGTATACAGGGGACTGTTGCATACAGTATACAGGGGGCTGTTACATACAGTATACAGGGGGCTGTTACATACAGTATACAGGGGACTGTTACATACAGTATACAGGGGACTGTTACATACAGGGGACTGTTACATAGAGTATACAGGGGACTGTTACATACAGGGGACTGTTACATAGAGTATACAGGGGGCTGTTACATACAGTATACAGGGGACTGTTACATACAGTATACAGGGGACTGTTACATACAGGGGACTGTTACATACAGGGGACTGTTACATACAGTATACTGTTACATATAGGGGACTGTTACATACAGTATACAGGGGACTGTTACATACAGTATACAGGGGCTGTTACCTACAGTATACTGTTACATACAGGGACTGTTACATACAGGGGACTGTTACATACAGTATACAGGGGGCTGTTACATACAGGGGACTGTTACATACAGTATACAGGGGGCTGTTACATACAGGGGACTGTTACATACAGTATACAGGGGACTGTTACATACAGTATACAGGGGACTGTTACATACAGTATACAGGGGACTGTTACATACAGTATACAGGGGACTGTTACACAGGGGACTGTTACATACAGTATACAGGGGACTGTTGCATACAGTATACAGGGGACTGTTACCTACAGGGGACTGTTACATACAGTATACAGGGGACTGTTACCTACAGTATACAGGGGACTGTTACATACAGTATACAGGGGACTGTTACATACAGTATACAGGGGACTGTTACATACAGTATACAGGGGACTGTTACATACAGTATACAGGGGACTGTTACATACAGAATACAGTGGACTGTTACATACAGTATACAGTGGACTGTTACATACAGTATATAGGGGACTGTTACATACAGTATACAGGGGACTGTTACATACAGTATACAGGGGACTGTTACCTACAGGGGACTGTTACATACAGTATACAGGGGACTGTTACATACAGTATACAGGGGACTGATATACATACAGTATACAGGGGACTGATATACATACAGTATACAGGGGACTGTTACATACAGTATACAGGGGACTGTTACATACAGGGGACTGTTACATACAGTATACAGGGGGCTGTTACATACAGGGGACTGTTACATACAGTATACAGGGGACTGTTACATACAGGGGACTGTTACATACAGTATACAGGGGACTGTTACATACAGGGGACTGTTACATACAGTATACAGGGGACTGTTACATACAGGGGACTGTTACATACAGTATACAGGGGGCTGTTACATACAGTATACAGGGGACTGTTACATACAGGGGACTGTTACATACAGTATACAGGGGACTGTTACATACAGTATACAGGGGACTGTTACATACAGTATACAGGGGACTGTAACATACAGGGGACTGTTGCATACAGTATACAGGGGACTGTTACATACAGTATACAGGGGACTGTTACATACAGTATACAGGGGACTGTTACATACAGTATACAGGGGACTGTTACATACAGTATACAGGGGACTGATATACATACAGTATACAGGGGACTGTTACATACAGTATACAGGGGACTGTTGCATACAGTATACAGGGGACTGTTGCATACAGTATACAGGGGACTGTTACATACAGAATACAGGGGACTGTTACATACAGAATACAGGGGACTGTTATACATACAGTATACAGGGGACTGTTGCATACAGTATACAGGGGACTGTTGCATACAGTATACAGGGGACTGTTGCATACAGTATACAGGGGACTGTTACATACAGTATACAGGGGACTGTTGCATACAGTATACAGGGGACTGTTACTTACAGTATACAGGGGACTGTTACATAGAGTATACAGGGGACTGTTACATACAGGGGACTGTTACATACAGTATACAGGGGACTGTTACATACAGTATACAGGGGACTGTTACATACAGTATACAGGGGACTGTTACATACAGGGGACTGTTACATAGAGTATACAGGGGACTGTTACATACAGTATACAGGGGACTGTTACATACAGGGGACTGTTACATACAGTATACAGGGGGCTGTTACATACAGAATACAGGGGACTGTTACATACAGCATACAGGGGACTGTTACATACAGTATACAGGGGACTGTTACATACAGGGGACTGTTACATACAGGGGACTGTTACATACAGTATACAGGGGGCTGTTACATACAGAATACAGGGGACTGTTACATACAGTATACAGGGGACTGTTGCATACAGTATACAGGGGACTGTTACATACAGTATACAGGGGACTGTTGCAGTATACAGGGGACTGTTACATAGAGTATACAGGGGACTGTTACATACAGGGGAATGTTACATACAGTATACAGGGGACTGTTACATACAGTATACAGGGGACTGTTACATACAGGGGACTGTTACATAGAGTATACAGGGGACTGTTACATACAGGGGACTGTTGCATAGAGTATACAGGGGGCTGTTACATACAGTATACAGGGGACTGTTACATACAGTATACAGGGGACTGTTATACATACAGTATACAGGGGACTGTTACATACAGAATACAGGGGACTGTTACATACAGTATACAGGGGACTGTTGCATACAGTATACAGGGGACTGTTGCATACAGTATACAGGGGACTGTTGCATACAGTATACAGGGGACTGTTGCATACAGTATACAGGGGACTGTTGCATACAGTATACAGGGGACTGTTGCATACAGTATACAGGGGGCTGTTACATACAGTATACAGGGGGCTGTTACATACAGTATACAGGGGACTGTTACATACAGTATACAGGGGACTGTTACATACAGGGGACTGTTACATAGAGTATACAGGGGACTGTTACATACAGGGGACTGTTACATAGAGTATACAGGGGGCTGTTACATACAGTATACAGGGGACTGTTACATACAGTATACAGGGGACTGTTACATACAGGGGACTGTTACATACAGGGGGCTGTTACATACAGTATACTGTTACATATAGGGGACTGTTACATACAGTATACAGGGGGCTGTTACATACAGTATACAGGGGGCTGTTACCTACAGTATACTGTTACATACAGGGGACTGTTACATACAGGGGGCTGTTACATACAGTATACAGGGGGCTGTTACATACAGGGGACTGTTACATACAGTATACAGGGGGCTGTTACATACAGGGGACTGTTACATACAGTATACAGGGGACTGTTACATACAGTATACAGGGGACTGTTACATACAGTATACAGGGGACTGTTACATACAGTATACAGGGGACTGTTACATACAGTATACAGGGGACTGTTACTTACAGTATACAGGGGACTGTTACATACAGTATACAGGGGACTGTTACATACAGGGGACTGTTACATAGAGTATACAGGGGGCTGTTACATACATTATACTGTTACATACAGGGGACTGTTACATACAGTATACAGGGGGCTGTTACCTACAGTATACTGTTACATACAGGGGACTGTTACATACAGTATACAGGGGGCTGTTACATACAGTATACAGGGGACTGTTACATACAGTATACAGGGGACTGTTACATACAGTATACAGGGGACTGTTACATACAGTATACAGGGGACTGTTACATACAGTATACAGGGGGCTGTTACATACAGTATACAGGGGACTGTTACCTACAGGGGACTGTTACATACAGTATACAGGGGACTGTTACATACAGTATTCAGGGGACTGTTACATACAGTATACAGGGGACTGTTACATACAGTATACAGGGGACTGTTACATACAGTATACAGGGGGCTGTTACATACAGTATACAGGGGGCTGTTACATACAGTATACAGGGACTGTTACATACAGTATACAGGGGACTGTTACATACAGGGGACTGTTACATACAGTATACAGGGGACTGTTATACATACAGTATACAGGGGACTGTTACCTACAGTATACAGGGGACTGTTACATACAGTATACAGGGGACTGTTACATACAGAATACAGGGGACTGTTACATACAGGGGACTGTTACATACAGTATACAGGGGACTGTTACATACAGTATACAGGGGACTGTTACATACAGTATACAGGGGACTGTTACATACAGTATACAGGGGACTGTTACATACAGTATACAGGGGACTGTTACATACAGTATACAGGGGAATGTGTCAGATGTGTACAGTGCGGTGTCCCTCAGGGCAGTTGCCTTTGGCCGTTACTTTTCCCAATTTTTTATTTATTTTTACAAATGATTTGCCATTGGTTTTACACAAAACTACAATGACTATGTATGCTGATGTCAGCACCCAAAGCCAGTTCCTAAGGAGTTATAGTCAGTATCAGAATTGGTGGCGGGGTAGGCTAGTGGTTAGAGCGTTGGACTAGTAACCGCAAGGTTGCAAGTTCACACCCCCGAGCTGACAAGGTTAACCCACTGTTCCTAGGCCGTCATTGAAAATAAGAATTTCTTCTTAACTGACTTGCCTAGTAAAAAAAAAAAAAAAAAAAAAATTGGTCTTAAATACCTCTAAAACAAAAAGCATTGTATTTGGTTCAAAACATTCTCCAAGACCGAAACCTTTTTTTTGTGTGTGTTTTTTTTGCTAAAGCCCTGTAGATAACGGTTAAAGTAATAGAACTGTGCATTGGGGGGGAAGTGGATGAGTCATGCTCAGGATTCCCACAGGGGAAGACTTGGCAGAACTGTTCCAATAACAATGGGAAGCCACCACTAGCACAGCATGAGATATATCATTACAGGATTTCACTTGAGCCAAAACTGTCATTTTTGTAAAACAGCATAATTTAGTTCATTTTGTGAAGCTTGTAGTTTAATTCACAGTTAGATTTGGTTTTTTGTTTCTCTCCAGGAATGAATAGGAAGCCAATATCTTTCACCTCTTTTTCCTACGTACAGTAATGCAGAGTATATATTCAGTAACGTTATATCGAATGCAACCAGATCCTTCCTCATAATGGTTTTGATTTAATTGCATGGCTTAAACCACAAAATGTTGTCTTCTGCAGTTAAATCTGTATTTAAGTTTTCCAGTTTATTTCAACCTTATTGTTTCCTTGGAGACACCTTGTGTATCTTTACTTTGTTTGTCACAAATTAAACGTTGCCTAATTTTTAACTATCCACTGAGTCCCACGCTGTTTTTTCTATAGTGTTGATTTATGTATTTTAATAATTGAAGATCAGGGACTCCTGTACTTGAGGCCTCATCTGCATGAGAATTACAGTATACAATTAACTGTTGATTAATCAGCTTGTTCATTTGTTTCTGATGGTAGAAGTGCAGTGACTTGCATGCAATTTGAATAAATATTATTTTCTTTACAAAGTGCTTCAATGAGGCAGAGACACAATGCAGCTGAATTACCACAGTCAGGACAAACAGAGAGAGAGGCTGAATTACCACAGTCAGGACAAACAGAGAGAGAGGCTGTTAGAGCAGCTGAATTACCACGGTCAGGACAAACAGAGAGAGAGGCTGAATTACCACAGTCAGGACAAATAGAGAGAGAGGCTGAATTACCACAGTCAGGACAAACAGAGAGAGAGGCTGAATTACCACAGTCAGGACAAACAGAGAGAGAGAGAGGCTGTTAGAGCAGCTGAATTACCACAGTCAGGACAAACAGAGAGAGAGGCTGAATTACCACAGTCAGGACAAACCAGAGAGAGAGGCTGTCAGAGCAGCTGAATTACCACAGTCAGGACAAACAGAGAGAGAGGCTGTTAGAGCAGCTGAATTACCACAGTCAGGACAAACCAGAGAGAGAGGCTGTTAGAGCAGCTGAATTACCACAGTCAGGACAAACAGAGAGAGAGGCTGAATTACCACAGTCAGGACAGAGAGAGAGAGAGGCTGAATTACCACAGTCAGGACAGAGAGAGAGAGAGGCTGAATTACCACAGTCAGGACAGAGAGAGAGAGAGGCTGAATTACCACAGTCAGGACAGAGAGAGAGAGAGGCTGAATTACCACAGTCAGGACAGAGAGAGAGAGAGGCTGTCAGAGCAGCTGAATTACCACAGTCAGGACAAACAGAGAGAGAGGCTGAATTACCACAGTTAGGACAAACAGAGAGAGAGGCTGAATTACCACAGTCAGGACAAACAGAGAGAGAGGCTGAATTACCACAGTCAGGACAAACAGAGAGAGAGGCTGAATTACCACAGTCAGGACAAACAGAGAGAGAGAGAGGCTGCCAGAGCAGGTAGCAGGCCGTGAGTGTCATCTGTAAGTACGCAGAGACAAAAGAACCCCAGTCTCTGTCCATCAATACACAAAACCAAACCAATCCGCTGCTAGTATTGTTAGAGGCCCACATGGCGCCAGGAAAGACCTCACCAACACTTACCTCCGTCTGATTGGTGTTATGTGAGGGGTGACGTGATGCCCGACTATATACCTCTGCATCACGTAGTAGAGGCCAATACTTACCCTGAAGTCTTACATTTACATTTACATTTAAGTCATTTAGCAGACGCTCTTATCCAGAGCGACTTACAAATTGGTGCATTCACCTTATGACATCCAGTGGAACAACCACTTTACAATAGTGCATCTAAGTATTTTAAGGGGGGTGAGAAGGATTACTTCATCCTATCCTAGGTATTCCTTAAAGAGGTGGGGTTTCAGGTGTCTCCGGAAGGTGGTGATTGACTCCGCTGTCCTGGCGTCGTGAGGGAGTTTGTTCCACCATTGGGGAGCCAGAGCAGCGAACAGTTTTGACTGAGCTGAGCGGGAACTGTACTTCCTCAGTGGTAGGGAGGCGAGCAGGCCAGAGGTGGATGAACGCAGTGCCCTTATTTGGGTGTAGGGCCTGATCAGAGCCTGGAGGTACTGAGGTGCCGTTCCCCTCACAGCTCCGTAGGCAAGCACCATGGTCTTGTAGCGGATGCGAGCTTCAACTGGAAGCCAGTGGAGAGAGCGGAGGAGCGGGGTGACGTGAGAGAACTTGGGAAGGTTGAACACTAGATGGGCTGCGGCGTTCTGGATGAGTTGTAGGGGTTTAATGGCACAGGCAGGGAGCCCAGCCAACAGCGAGTTGCAGTAATCCAGACGGGAGATGACAAGTGCCTGGATTAGGACCTGCGCCGCTTCCTGTGTGAGGCAGGGTCGTACTCTGCGGATGTTGTAGAGCATGAACCTACAGGAACGGGCCACCGCCTTGATGTTAGTTGAGAACGACAGTTTGTTGTCCAGGATCAAGCCAAGGTTCTTAGCGCTCTGGGAGGAGGACACAATGGAGTTGTCAACCGTGATGGCGAGATCATGGAACGGGCAGTCCTTCCCCGGGAGGAAGAGCAGCTCCGTCTTGCCGAAGTTCAGCTTGAGGTGGTGATCCGTCATCTACACTGATATGTCTGCCAGACATGCAGAGATGCGATTCGCCACCTGGTCATCAGAAGGGGGAAAGGAGAAGATTAATTGTGTGTCGTCTGCATAGCAATGATAGGAGAGACCATGTGAGGTTATGACAGAGCCAAGTGACTTGGTGTATAGCGAGAATAGGAGAGGGCCTAGAACAGAGCCCTGGGGGACACCAGTGGTGAGAGCGCGTGGTGAGGAGACAGATTCTCGCCACGCCACCTGGTAGGAGCGACCTGTCAGGTAGGACGCAATCCAAGCGTGGGCCGCGCCGGAGATGCCCAACTCGGAGAGGGTGGAGAGGAGGATCTGATGGTTCACAGTATCGAAGGCAGCCGATAGGTCTAGAAGGATGAGAGCAGAGGAGAGAGAGTTAGCTTTAGCGGTGCGGAGCGCCTCCGTGATACAGAGAAGAGCAGTCTCAGTTGAATGACTAGTCTTGAAACCTGACTGATTTGGATCAAGAAGGTCATTCTGAGAGAGATAGCGGGAGAGCTGACCAAGGACGGCACGTTCAAGAGTTTTGGAGAGAAAAGAAAGAAGGGATACTGGTCTGTAGTTGTTGACATCGGAGGGATCGAGTGTAGGTTTTTTCAGAAGGGGTGCAACTCTCGCTCTCTTGAAGACGGAAGGGACGTAGCCAGCGGTCAGGGATAAGTTGATGAGAGGTGAGGTAAGGGAGAAGGTCTCCGGAAATGGTCTGGAGAAGAGAGAGGAGGGATAGGGTCGAGCGGGCAGGTTGTTGGGCGGCCGGCCGTCACAAGACGCGAGATTTCATCTGGAGAGAGAGGGAGAAAGAGGTCAGAGCACAGGGTAGGGCAGTGTGAGCAGAACCAGCGGTGTTGTTTGACTTAGCAAACGAGGATCGGATGTCGTCGATCTTCTTTTCAAAATGGTTGACGAAGTCATCTGCAGAGAGGGAGGAGGGGGGAGGGGGAGGAGGATTCAGGAGGGAGGAGAATGTGGCAAAGAGCTTCCTAGGGTTAGAGGCAGATGCTTGGAATTTAGAGTGGTAGAAAGTGGCTTTAGCAGCAGAGACAGAGGAGGAAAATGTAGAGAGGAGGGAGTGAAAGGATGCCAGGTCCGCAGGGAGGCGAGTTTTCCTCCATTTCCGCTCGGCCTTCCGGAGCCCTGTTCTGTGAGCTCGCATTGAGTCGTCAAGCCACGGAGCGGGAGGGGAGGACCGAGCCGGCCTGGAAGATAGGGGACATAGAGAGTCAAAGGATGCAGAAAGGGAGGAGAGGAGGGTTGAGGAGGCAGAATCAGGAGATAGGTTGGAGAAGGTTTGAGCAGAGGGAAGAGATGATAGGATGGAAGAGGAGAGAGTAGCGGGGGAGAGAGAGCGAAGGTTGGGATGGCGCGATACCATCCGAGTAGGGGCAGTGTGGGAAGTGTTGGATGAGAGCGAGAGGGAAAAGGATACAAGGTAGTGGTCGGAGACTTGGAGGGGAGTTGCAATGAGGTTAGTGGAAGAACAGCATCTAGTAAAGATGAGGTCGAGCGTATTGCCTGCCTTGTGAGTAGGGGGAAAGGTGAGAGGGTGAGGTCAAAAGAGGAGAGGAGTGGAAAGAAGGAGGCAGAGAGGAATGAGTCAAAGGTAGACGTGGGGAGGTTAAAGTCGCCCAGAACTGTGAGAGGTGAGCCGTCCTCAGGAAAGGAGCTTATCAAGGCATCAAGCTCATTGATGAACTCTCCGAGGGGACCTGGAGGGCGATAAATGATAAGGATGTTAAGCTTGAAAGGGCTGGTAACTGTGACAGCATGAAATTCAAAGGAGGCGATAGACAGATGGGTAAGGGAGAAAGAGAGAATGACCACATGGGAGAGATAAGGATCCCTATGCCACCACCCCGCTGACCAGAAGCTCTCGGGGTGTGCGAGAACACGTGGGCGGACGAAGAGAGAGCAGTAGGAGTAGCAGTGTTATCTGTGGTGATCCATGTTTCTGTCAGTGCCAAGAAGTCGAGGGACTGGAGGGAGGCATAGGCTGAGATGAACTCTGCCTTGTTGGCTGCAGATCGGCAGTTCCAGAGGCTACCGGAGACCTGGAACTCCACGTGGGACGTGCGCGCTGGGACCACCAGATTAGGGTGGCAGCGGCCACGCGGTGTGGAGCGTTTGTATGGTCTGTGCAGAGAGGAGAGAACAGGGATAGACAGACACATAGTTGACAGGCTACAGAAGAGGCTACGCTAATGCAAGGAGATTGGAATGACAAGTGGACTACACGTCTCGAATGTTCAGAAAGTTAAGCTTACGTAGCAAGAATCTTATTGACTAAAATTATTAAAAATGATACAGTACTGCTGAAGTAGGCTAGCTGGCAGTGGCTGCGTTGTTGACTTTGTAGGCTAGCTGACAGTGGCTGCGTTGTTGATACTACACTAATCAAGTCGTTCCGTTGAGTGTAGTAGTTTCTACAGTGCTGCTATTCGGGGGCTAGCTGGCTAGCTAGCAGTGTTGATTACGTTACGTTGCGTTAAAAGAACGACAATAGCTGGCTAGCTAACCTAGAAAATCGCTCTAGACTACACAATTATCTTTGATACACAGACGGCTATGTAGCTAGCTATGTAGCTAGCTACGATCAAACAAATCAAACCGTTGTGCTGTAATGAAATGAAATGAAAAATGTGATACTACCTGTGGAGCGAGCGGAATGCGACCGGGTTGTTGAGTGCGGAAGTTCTATTCAGTAGACGTTGGCTAGCTGTTGGCTAGCTAGCAGTGTCTCCTACGTTAAGGACGACAAATAGCTGGCTAGCTAACCTCGGTAAATTAAGATAATCACTCTAAGACTACACGCTCTAAACTACACAATTATCTTGGATACGAAGACAGCAAAGACAACTATGTAGCTAGCTAACACTACACTAATCAAGTCGTTCAGTTGAGTGTAATAGTTTCTACAGTGCTGCTATTCGGTAGACGGTGGACGTTTGCTAGCTGGCTAGCTGCTGGGCAGATAGCAGTGTAGACTACGTTAGGACGACGAAATACGAAGTTGCAATAGAAGTGCTGACTGTTTCACTTTGTTGTCCTCTTTCTTTTCCTTTTTCTTCTGTCCTTCTTTTGTCCTTATTTTGTCTTCCCACAATTACTGAGAACAAAGGACACCAAATGACTTGTTTTTGTTGTGTTTTACGTCCCTGGACACTGGGAGGCAGAGATAATGGTATTAGGAGAAAGGTTGAGGTCTCTGAAGATGATGCTCTCTGTGGCGGTATTGTTCTGGAGTGACCAATGAGCAGGGGAGAAAGGTTGAGGTCTCTGAAGATGATGCTCTCTGTGGCGGTGTTGTTCTGGAGTGACCAATGAGCAGGGGAGAAAGGTTGAGGTCTCTGAATATGATGCTCTCTGTGGCGGTGTTGTTCTGGAGTGACCAATGAGCAGGGGAGAAAGGTTGAGGTCTCTGAAGATGATGCTCTCTGTGGCGGTGTTGTTCTGGAGTGACCAATGAGCAGGGGAGAAAGGTTGAGGTCCCTGAAGATGATGCTCTCTGTGGCGGTATTGTTCTGGAGTGACCAATGAGCAGGGGAGAAAGGTTGAGGTCTCTGAAGATGATGCTCTCTGTGGCGGTGTTGTTCTGGAGTGACCAATGAGCAGGGGAGAAAGGTTGAGGTCTCTGAAGATGATGCTCTCTGTGGCGGTATTGTTCTGGAGTGACCAATGAGCAGGGGAGAAAGGTTGAGGTCTCTGAAGATGATGCTCTCTGTGGCGGTATTGTTCTGGAGTGACCAATGAGCAGGGGAGAAAGGTTGAGGTCTCTGAAGATGATGCTCTCTGTGGCGGTATTGTTCTGGAGTGACCAATGAGCAGGGGAGAAAGGTTGAGGTCTCTGAAGATGATGCTCTCTGTGGCGGTATTGTTCTGGAGTGACCAATGAGCAGGGGAGAAAGGTTGAGGTCTCTGAAGATGATGCTCTCTGTGGCGGTGTTGTTCTGGAGTGACCAATGAGCAGGGGAGAAAGGTTGAGGTCTCTGAAGATGATGCTCTCTGTGGCGGTGTTGTTCTGGAGTGACCAATGAGCAGGGGAGAAAGGTTGAGGTCCCTGAAGATGATGCTCTCTGTGGCGGTATTGTTCTGGAGTGACCAATGAGCAGGGGAGAAAGGTTGAGGTCTCTGAAGATGATGCTCTCTGTGGCGGTGTTGTTCTGGAGTGACCAATGAGCAGGGGAGAAAGGTTGAACTCTTATTCTGCAGTATGAAAAGGATATTGACTCTTTATCCTTTGAAAAATATAAAAGTCCCTTTGTCAGGGGGAAAGAAATAGCAGTAAATAGACAGATTTTTTTATTCTGTTTTTGTATTAGGAACAAGAGCTTGTTGAAAATAGACAAATAACAGAATATAGTGTAGCAGGCTCAGGGGTCTGGGGTTTCCATAGCACCTAGTTCAATACCAAAACATTGCACCAGTAGCGCAACTAGAATGCAAATGGGGAGTTTAATAGGGATTTTGGTACACTGGGGAAGAAGGGGAATTCACTAATTACTTCACAGTCCACAAGCCGTTCTCGTTGTCCGTTCAGTTCTCCAGGGGTTATCCTCACACTCTGGTCCTCAGCCAATCCGGTCTGGTCCTCAGCCAATCCGGTCGGGTCCTCAGCCAATCCGGTCTGGTCCTCAGCCAATCCAGTCTGGTCCTCAGCCAATCCGGTCTGGTCCTCAGCCAATCCGGTCTGGTCCTCAGCCAATCCGGTCTGGTCCTCAGCCAATCCGGTCTGGTACACAAGGAGGGTTAGTCCATCAGTCCAGGTCACAATGGGTAATCACAGCGCTGTTGTTCTCGCCTCTCCCACTCTTCATAACGCTCTCGGTCCCGTCTGACTCCGCCCCTTTGTGCAGGCTGCTTCCTCTTTTATCCCCAAGCACTCCCTGGCTTAACGAACGAGAGCCTTGCCTCGTTGGGGAAGGAAGTCCATATAAGGCCCGGGGGTGGAGCCTCAATAACCAGTCCCCTCTGTCTGTCTGTCTGTCTGTCTGTCTGTCTGTCTGTCTGTCTGTCTGTCTGTCTGTCTGTCTGTCTGTCTGTCTGTCTGTCTGTCTGTCTGTCTGTCTGTCTGTCTGTCTGTCTGTCTGTCTGTCTGTCTGTCTGTCTGTCTGTCTGTCTGTGTAAAGACAATACATACTACCCAATGACTTAATGCAACATTTTCTTTTTAGAACAATGAAAAACAAGATAAAGAACACAATGAAAGGAGTGAGAGTTGTCAGTTCTGAAGACGCTCCTCTGGGGAACACCAGAGAAAGCCAAGCCATCACAAGAAAGAAAACAAGAAAGATAGAAAACAGGAGCCCGAAGGGAGATAAAAACCTCCTGATGGCAACAAGCAATGAGATGGTGAAAGAGAGGACTATTAGAGAGGTCATCTGGTCTGCAGTGAAAGAGAGGACTATTAGAGAGGTCATCTGGTCTGTAATGAAGGAGAGGACTATTAGAGAGGTCATCTGGTCTGTAATGAAGGAGCGGACTATTAGAGAGGTCATCTGGTCTGTAATGAAAGAGAGGACTATTAGAGAGGTCATCTGGTCTGTAATGAAAGAGAGGACTATTAGAGAGGTCATCTGGTCTGTAGTGAAAGAAACTATTAGAGGGTCACTATTAGAAAGAGAGTCATCTGGTCTGTAGTGAAGGAGAGGACTATTAGAGAGGTCATCTGGTCTGTAGTATTAGAAATCTGGTCTGTAATGAAAGGAGAGGACTATTAGAGAGGTCATCTGGTCTGTAATGAAAGAGAGGACTATT